>NC_092826.1:8497684-8797684 GCF_039878825.1 Excalfactoria chinensis
AAGTCGTCTTAGCTGACAACAGCTGCACATCACTGACCAACTGAAAGTATCCAGAGCACGTATTGTCAGTAATAGAAGCTGGAACACTAAACACCTGTGCAGTTGACACACCAGATGCATGAGACCTAGACAGGCTTGAGCAGCAGGCCCAGGTGTACCTCATGAGGTTCAACAAATCCAAGTACAAGATCTTGCACCAGAGTCTAGTCTACCCTCACTACCGGTCCAAGCTGGAGGATGAAAAGATTGAGTGCAGCTTTGCCGAAAACAATACCTGGGTATGCTGGTGGATGGGAAACTGGATATGAGCCAGCAATGTACCCTTGCAGCCCAGAAAGCCAACCAAATTATGGGCTGCATCAAAAGAAGTGTGAGGGAGGTGATCACCCTGTACTGTTGAGGCCTCATCTGAAGTACTGCATTCAGATGTGGAATTTGCAGTTCAGGAGGGAAGTAGATCTGTTGGAGTGCATCCAGAGGAGGGACACAAAAGTGATCCAAGGGGTGGAACATCTCTCCTACGAGGGCAGGCTGAAGGAGCTGGGGTTGTATGTACAGTCTGGAGAAAAGAAGGCTCTAGGGAGATCTGGGAGCAGCCTTTGAATATTTAATGAGGTACTATAGGAAAGAGGAGATAGATAGACTCTTTAACAAGGTCTGTGGTGACAGAACAAGGGGAAAAGATTTTAAGCTTAAAGAGGGTAGATTTAGATTAGATATAAGGGAAAAGTCCTTTACAGTGAGAGAGTAGTGAAGCACTGGAAGAGGTTACCCAGAGATATGGTGGATGCTCCATCTTTGGAAACTTTCAAAGTGAGGCTGAATAAGGTCTTGGCCAGCCTGATTTAGCTGTGCATGTCCCTGTTCACTGCAGGGGAGTTGGACTGGATGACCTTCAGACATCCCTTCCAACTCTAAGGATTCTTGGGATCTGCAATTCTTTGAATTTTACTGACATGTCTTCTTCCAGAACAAAATCCTACCTTTCCCCTGTTTTTTAAGCATCTAAGCTTGTATTTCCCTATTTCCTTGGAAGATCTGGAGTTTGATAAATGAAGAAAAACAAATGTAAATCCTTCCAAGAGTTTTATAAATATCACTGATTACAAATGTTCCTTCTTGCTGAAATCAGGATGATTGGACTTGTTACAAGAAAGCCTTATTGAAAGGAAGCAAAAACTAATTCCATTGTACCTTTTTTAAAATGTCTGTAGAATATTTTTTTTAATGTTGGGTGGATTTTTCTGTTTGTTTGCTGCTTTTAATTCATTCTATTTTTTATATTCAGATTCAAGTTTAGCAAGGCTTTTGCCTAAAAGATCCTTGTATATGTTCCTGTATTGAGGTTAACAGTTATTGTCAATATCAGGAAGGCTCAAAAGACCACTGAACCAAATGAGGCAAATGAGAATCTTAATAATAAAAAATGATGAATGGGAGATCATACCGAGAAAAAAAAAATGTGGTTAGAACATATACTTGGCCAATAATTTGCTTGACATTTTGCTTTATTTTAATAGGATTTACTCTGAAACAACTGTCTTACATGTGTGTGCTTGTGTAAGGGAGAGACCTTGCTAAACTCAGATATAAATTTTCTTATTCTACTCTGAAAATAAATACAATTTCAGAGTCCATTTTTGCACCAATACTAACAACTGTTGCAATACTCTTGACACTGTGCCATGTCTATCCATTACAAATTTTAAACCAGTTCATACATTCAGCAGAAAGACAGTTCTTCACAGTAATCAAATTCTAAAATGTAATTTGAAGAAAACAGTCACATTCTCAAATGAACTGAGAACATTCCCTTTGTGTGAATAATACATAATACTCAACTAAAACATTAAGGACCTTCTCCATCCTCACTATCCATGGAGATATCAGTTAATACACATAACAGGATCTAATGCTATCTTGTTCTTTAACAGTTATTTCAATCTCTCTTGTGAGATTTCATCCCCACAAACTGATAATAATAACTTTCTTGTAATGCCCAGTTTAAAAAAGATAAAAATACCTAAATAAAACAGTGCCTTAATATGTAATCGTGCAGTATTGAGTCAATTGATCGTTTCCCTGGGATTTTGCTGTAACCTTATTGCTACCAACTTAACTCCAAGACTAATATATCTGAAAAATTAGTATGAAAAGATAAAGTTCAATACAAGAAAATCTTCCTTGCTTTTTTTTGCCAAAAAGATTTTTTTTCTAAAACAGAAGTGTATTTCATGTTCACGGTTCCTGTCTTGTGCTGTGATGTATGAAGGTTTATATGCTTTACATTCATTAGCTTTTCTTAATGCTTGGGAGTATCACAGGTAATAGACTTTGTTTTCCCATTAGCCTGCTCTTTCATGTGGTTTGTGTCATGAAATCATAACATAAAAATAGATAAAGTCATTTTTATGAAAGCAAATTCTACCTCTTTCCTGAACCTGAAATATCCTTTGTACTATCTTGACTTGCTTTTGTTCGCAAAGCTGTGCAAGAGACTTTTCTTGGTTTTCTCTTCTATTTTTTTTTTTTTTTTAATATATATGTCAATGAAATATCAAAGGGATAAAAGAAACAGGATCATATTTTTAAAACAAAGTGAATTACTTTTATTCAAACATATAGCTTAACTGTAATATTGACTGGCTGAAATATATCAGTAGTGAAGAAGAGCACATTATCTGAAAACCCAAGCTGAAGCAATCAGAAATGCAAACTTCTTTACTCCTGCCTAGTTGATCTGTTCCTTAACTACACACATCCAGTAAATCTAAGATTAAGACCAGAAAAATGTTATTATTGTCATTTTATTTGTAGCTTCTGTTTCTGTAGCTTCCATTCTGAGACGTGAAAACACACCACTGACTTGAATACTGTGTTGTGATTTTGGTGTGTACTCCTCTCATTCATGCTCTGGTAATTACGTAGCAGAATCTGGAAAGGAGATTGTATTCCTAGCATTCAATACAGCAGCAGAGCTGCCAGCCTGTATAAAACAGGACATTAAAGCACTTCCCGTAATGTGCTGTATGTGTTTAGTGGAACAGACAATATTTTACAATTCTATAGATTTCATTGAATAAATTGCATGGAATGCTGTAATGGTTTGCAATGCAACATGATCTAAAACATTGCATTTTTTAACCCAAGGGGACCAGCAGGTTTATTCTGTTTGCATGTGCTTTCCCCTAGACTCTGGCTGCCCTAACAAGAAATTCAATAAATCTGCTTCCAAACCATCTTGCACAAGCTTTGCATGTCCAGTCTGGGCCCGAGGAAATTAACAAGCGAATAGAGCACACCATCGACTTACGGAGTGGCGATAAATTGAGAAGAGAGCATATCAAGCCTTTTTCACTGATGTTTAAAGACTCCAGCCTGGAGCATAAGGTAGCTGAGTCTTGGTAGCTGCATTACTTGCTGCTCAAATTGTAATAAATGTCCACTGAAGTAGAGAAGATCTAGGTTCTAGCTTGCATTGTTTCTGTTCTGGTTTTGTTCTCTTTTTTATTTTGTTTCGGTTTTCAGAAGGTGGGGCTGAGCGAGAGGCCATAAAGGGCAATGTCATAATGCAGGTGTGACAGCCCTACAATGATCACATTTAATTTTTGGAAAATGCCTACACTGAGCAAACTCTTCTTCTGAAAACAGAAGCCATTTGCTGAGTTTCATTGCTGCCTAGTACAAGCACTTTGCTATCAAATAACAAATTGCTTTGGCACAAACAGTGACCGAGTTTATTAATAAAATGACACTTCTATTCATTATATATATATATATTTATTTATGTAGATATGTGCCTTTCCTTTACTGGTAGAATCCATCTGATCTTCTCAATGTCAGCTGCTATGCCAAGCCATTTGAAGTCAAAATTAGTCTGTAAGCTCCTTGTGGCAAACATCCCTTCTTTAAAATCTGCTTTCAAGAGGTAAATACTGTTCTTGGTTTTACTGCTTCTCAGCAGCAGTGAGATCCCACTAATTTCCATCTTAATCCATCCACATATATACAAATTAAGTTAAAAAGGGCAAAGCAATGGGAGATTTTTTAATGCAGAGTGCCAACACAGAATGAGATGGGAAAGATGTTGTGTATATGTCAGATGATTTTGTTGCTTTTCCTGCCACTGAAATGCAACAATGAAAGGTCTATATTAGGATGTGAAATTAGATCAAAAATAAAAGAAAAATATTTAATTGCACACCTGGAGACCTGCTTCATTATCATCATTTTTCACCAGAAAACAGACTGTTTTATTTGACTTATGGGAAACTAGTCCTCAGGTTGGGATTAATGGTCATGAAAACCACTGGAAAAGAAAAAATCTGCCTGAAATGCATTGAAGCTCTTATTTTAAAAACAAACACATATAAGAAAAAATAAATATTTTCTTAAAAAATGGAAAAAGTATGATTTTCACTAAGAATATCTGTGATACTGAGACACAAGATAGAATCCCCAAAAGCCATCAGTGCTGCAAGAAAAGGTATGAAGATATCTCTTTCAGTGGAGTTCTCATGCAAAGCTGACAGGAACCCAGATCTCATAAACAGTGAAATAAAAGGCTGCAGCTGAAATGCCACTCTTCTTAGCAAGACCAAAAGAGTCATTAACGACAAACTTCACACTTACTTCCAGATGACAAAAAGTCTTTTTATCAGTTTTGATAGTTTTCTTCTCAGTGTAACATTTCTGACACCAACATATGTTGCAAGGGCTGGAAAATGGTGCTTTCATTCAGTATTTCTTTAGGTGCCTGGACCAAACAGGAAGTACAGGAAAACAAACACAGTTCCTTTCTGTACAGTGGACTGAACCCTCTAAAGTAAATTGTTCTTAGCACAGCATGGGAATATATATATATATATTTAATGTCAACACTTCTATTTGCACTCATCCATCCACCTCCAACTGTTGGAGAGCTGCCAGCCAGGAACTTTCTTGTTTGTGTTGAGAGTGCAAAGACACCATGGGCATGCTCAAAGAAGGATGTGGAAAGCACCAGGAAGCAAAGAGATTATGTGGATTAAGGAATGGTGAATGACAACGTACTCTTCCTTATAGGCATCTAGTGGGACAATGTGGAAAACATCCTTCTCTTTCCTCCTAGTTAGTCTAGGTATTAATTACAGATGCTTTAGCAGTGAAACTTTCACCAATTAGTGCTGGCCTTTGTATTAAATTGTTATATGCAGGTAATCATGAAAAACAAAACAAAACAAAAAAACAACTGGGAGAAATGTTATCTTGCAGAAGGTAGCTATTTACTCCACAATGCCTTTTACTATTATCACTTCTTCCTTTTCTCCTCCTGCCCATTCAGGAAACAAAACTACAAATTCAGACTAGAAGCCCTCCCCCTCTTCTCCCCACCTCTAACCCGTAATTCAGTCTGGAATTATGCTTTCTTCTAGTCACTGACATTTTGCAACTGCTTATCATGACCTTTTATATCAGCATCTTGGGCTGTTCCCTGCAGTGTTACTAAGCAAATAGACAGAATTAAGTCTATTGGTCTCCCATCTCACACTGCTGTTTCCATTTGCTGCCAGTTACTTTCAGTTCAGCACAGTGGCAGCTGTAAGTCAGAGGTAACTCTGAAATAAAGGAACTCCTCTTCCTCACATTTAGCCATCACATTTCCATGAAGCACTGCTACTTGCCTGATACTTACTTCTTTTACTTAGAAATACCTCTCGCCACAGACTTCACAGCTATTCAGTATATAGAACAACTTGTACTCATAGCTGATCTTGCTACCAAGCATTGTTACAAGAACTGTGTTCAGTTGGGATTGTGTTAATGCTCTGTACCTGAAACCACAGTGAAGTGAGAGGACATACGAACAATAACCCGTATTTCTTCCTCCTGCATAAGTAAAAGGACTACCATGCACTGTGTTCAGAATTCCTTTTGGGTAGCTTGAATGGATTTCAGATGTCGTGCTGGACTTCTAGCTTTTTCAACTGTCTGTCTTATTGGATTTTTGGTTTTTGATTTTTGGTTGTTTATTTGGTTTTATTATTATTCATTTAATTCAATCAAGAGATTGCAGACAGCAGATTGACAGTGGTACTAAAAGTGCTGAGTTACTTCTTTTGAGGTTTCATAAGGTAAAGAGCATCTGGAAACAGCATGCCCAAACTAGCATGGGATCTAGCACAGCTCCTAGTTTGCAAAAGTTTAACTCATTGGTATATCACGACAGTTTAAGTCAGTGGTACATCTTCCCACTCCTCTCTCATCTCATTTATCTTAAGTCTACTTCAGTGATAGGATAAATGTAGATTCCACAGCAAGCAGCAATGATTACATTGCTGACTGGGTTATCTCTCTGTTGCAATATTTGTATTATTTCCACAGTAATATTTTTAAGAATACACTCTTCAGAGGTTTTATGGAAGATTTTCATCTGGTGTACTGTACAGATCCTTTCCTCAAATGGACTAGTCATTACTAATCTGTATTTTACTTATTAGCATTTGATGTCTCATTTAGAGACTAATTTACTCTCAGTTTTGCTAGAGGTTATTTTCACAAATAGGATGTAGGCAGACAGAGGGGAAAAGACATCACTAGAGAGTACTTCTAATGGTAGCACAAAAAGAACACTGAGGGTTTTCAAACATGTAATGGCTCATAAGGAAAATCAGATAATACTTTACATGATTTCCAAAAATTAAAAGATATCATTATGATGTTCTACCTTAGTAGCAACTACTTGGAAACATCAGTAATATGTATTTTCAGAGAGGATAAGCAGTGGTAATGGAGCAAGGTGATTAGCATTCTGGCAGGGTTTTTGTTAAGGAAAGTTTCCAGTATAAAGATTTGTATAAAAATATTCTAGGCCTTTCTGTGTATGTGTATTACTATCATAAACCATTCTGATCTTAGAAGTGAAGAGTCTGTATTTTCAGTGAGATGAGCACACAGAAAACATCAAAAGGTCTTTCACAGTACAGGTTTTCTCATGTCAAAATTAGATCTCAATATCTGAGTTCCTAAATATGTGAATTTCTCAGTATCAGAAGTTCAGGTGGCTGAGAAATTCAATGACTGTGAAACAAACCTCTCACTTCTTGTATCCTGTATCAAGCCCAGAAACATCCAGTTGCTTCCCAGGGATCTGTTCAAGAAACATCTATCAAATTCTGAGCCTCTTGATCATCTTCTTTTCTGTTATTGATTATCAGTATCTACTCTTTGGTCTCCTCAGAAGTTCATCCTTCTCTTCTCCAGCCTTGAGTTTCCATCTTCTGCTAAGCAGAAGCTGCAGAAGATTTCCCATTGCTCCACAGAAAACAAATTTAAAATAAAACCACTATATTCCCTTTCACTTAGAATATCAGCAGTAAACATAATGCCAACTATCTTCCTCTCCAGTGCACAGAATATCTAGATGAATGTATGAAGAACATTGCATGTCCAGCATCACCTCTTTCCAAGAAGCTCTAGATAAAAGCTGAAAGGTGGGGAATGTGCAGCATTACCCAGTGGAGGAACCTTGGCCTTTCTTATTTGAGCTTAATTTTAGCTAGCTGGGTGGGCATAGATAAACAGTGCTACCCAACAATTCAGAACTCAAGGCAAAGGGCTCAAGTCCCAAGGGATGCACAATGAGTCTCCTCTGTACCATGATCAAGTCACATCAGTGTGTTAGATCAGTGGGACATTGTAGCCACAAATTTTGTAGGTGTCATTATGATTCTTCCTGCAATCCCAAATGGCTCCATCTGGCCACATGCCTCCTCATACTTCTGGAAGAACCTTGAAGCTTAATCTATCCTTAATCCTTATCCTTATCTCCAAGCTTTTAAGGGATTGGTTGCAAGAAAAGTGCTGTGTTTGTCATTGGTGTTTGTACAGCCTTAGAGACACTAACAGTTTCTCATCACAGCACTCTTACTGATTAGACCTCAGCATTCATGTTTTTGAGATAATGCTTGACACAGCAGCAGGCAATTCTATGTTTGTATTTCATTCAATACATTGTCTATAATTTCCCTAAGGAATAATTGGAATTTCCTGTTATATTTTAAGAAACGTGTCTTTCTTTTTGCCTTTGATTTTTAATGTGCCACAAAATAAATAAATAAGTAAATAAATAAATAAATACTCCATTAAGCAGACTGATGCAGCTCTCTTTCCCTGCACATGAAATAGAGGTCAATAACTCTGTGCATTCAGCAGCAAAATGAAAAGGAGTTGCCTGTGAGTACCATCAAAAATCATGTCAAAGTATTGCTGTTTCTGACAGCAGCATACATAGGGTATAATCATGGCAGAGGAAGGTCCAAAATGAAAGGAACCAAGAGATAAACATATCAGTTACCCTAAGCAAATGGGAATAAGGAAGGGAAAAGCCTTTTCCCTACTCTAGATTCTGAAAATAGGGACACTCTGGGACAAATACATCTTAGGACTAATCTTCATCTACTATAATTGATTAGAGTTTTGTTGAATTAGCAGTGTTGAATACCGGATGAGAATTCAGGCAACATATCCACCTAAACTGATCCACTGTAACTCACTGATGTATCTGTTAATCCATTTCTTGGTAACCCCTGTAAAATGGATCCTGCTAGTATATTCAATGGTCTGATATGCTGTACAAATACTTTCTGAATAAATGATAATAATATAGCTATTCAAATGATCTTTTAAATAACAATACTTTTTTTTTTTTTTTTTTTTTTTTTTTTTTTTTTCCATGGAGAATGCTAACATTTATATGTTTCTGTATAGCTTCTGGATATGTTCACATGCAACGATAATGACCCCAAGTCATAGAAAGTCCCAAACTGGGTTTGTTGGCTTGTGTGTTTTGTTTTTTTTTTTAAGTAAAAAAGAAAACAGAATAGCATCAATCTGTCAAGCACAGGGACACCTCTGTAATACAATTCATGCAGACAGTCACAGCTGACTATAGTGTTTGCCTTCAGGAACCCACCATTCCTTTGGTAAAGCAATTATGTATTTAATATTCTACACAGCAGTGCAAGCTTCTAATACATGTTTGTTCCTTTAATGCAAATATACTGGAAAAAGAATAAGTTAATAAAGCAACTTCACAGGAACTTTTCTTGATAACCTTTATGAAATCACTACATGAGTTAACAACTAACTTACCTCATTTTTTCTTTCTTTTTTTTTATTTTTTATTTTTTTTTATTCTAGTATTCTCAAATGCGAGATGAAGTATTCAAATCAAACTTGGTATGCGCATTTATTGTTCTCGTGTTCATCACTGCTATCCAAAGCTTGCTTCCTTCATCCAGGTAAATGCAGAGATACATTGCTATACATCTGAAAGTACTCTTGGGAAAACCAAACTGTGGGATAACATTTTTATATGTGAATTGAGCCAATAAATTTTGTTTGTTCCGGAAACTCTTTGAAAATATTTTTGGCCTTCTTCTCCTCCCCTTTATTATCTACTTTTGTATGATATTATCCGAAGTTTCCTGTTTTCATGTGAATCTGTTGATTATATTGTAATGCTTGGATTGTACTGTTAAGTTTTGAAGAAAAATCCCCACTGAGAAAAGTCTGAACTTCAGTTTACAAGAGTTCAGCACAGTATGGTCTTCTGCTTTCAGTTCAGTGATCGTAATCCAGAATTAAAATGTTGCTTCTTTGCTAATTGACTGATAATCAACTTGAGAATAAGTGATTGTTTTGTTTTTGTTTCTTGCATGCTACATAAGAAAATGGTATTGCTGTACCTTATTATGATGCATACTACCCAGATTGTAAAAGCAGTATTCTACCCTTATAAAGCAACAGCAATAGGTGATCTGATAGACCATCTCGCACATCTGCTTCAACCTGGATCTGACCAAACAGCAGGTTCCTATTGAAGCAAAGAAACTGTGACATAGCTGTAATCTCTATGCTGGTCTGTGTAACATAGTCAAACTCATTAGTTGTCACTATTATCTACTATTCAGCAAAATATACCTCTAATCCCATTTGGGTTTTAGCAAAGAAAGTACTAAAATGAAAGTGTCCAGAAAATCATAATTCTTGAGTGGTTTGTACCACTCAGATGAGGCTTAGTCTATGTGTTCCTGGATAATAATTTGTACAGAAGATACAGTACGTGTATATGAAATAAGAAGCTTATGTAACATTAATGTAGTGATATCTCTTGGATCACCTCTGGAAGATCTGTTTCACTACATTTATGTCTCAGAATAACAAAATGTAATGTTGTGTGTGCCCCCGGTGGCGCAGTGGTATAAAGTGCTGCTTGCAGCACCGGAGGGCCCGGGTTCGAATCCCCCCTGTGGCGCAAGTGGTAGAAGCACTGCTCTGCTACATGGAAGGGCTCGAATCCCGGGAGTTGGACTCGATGATCTCTAAGGTCCCTTCCAACTTGCACGATACTATGATATGATACTATGATACTATGATACTATGAAAATGCTGATTAGATGCAAGTGACTGCACACTCTATGTATATGATAGTTGATCTTAGATGAGAACATATCCAGAATAGTATCTGACCTTGCATTTTCCTTATGTGCTATAGTGCTCTAATTCAAGTAAGTTTGCTTGTCTGAAGTCCTCACAAAGTACATTAAAAATTCTTCATTCTTTGTAGCTGTTATTTTAAAATTTTTTCAGTATGTACAAGAAGATTTATGGTTATTATTAACAGAACCCATTTTACAAAATAATTTCTGCTGCTAGCTATATCAATCCCTGCAATAATAACAAAAATAGACGACATTTCTTTTATCTTAATTCTTGCGAGGATAACTGGTGCCTTTGTAGTTAATGGAGAAGGAGTCACACAGCCACCATGCCTGCAACTGCTATCCCATGTTGTGTGGTACTTTTGTTTTTCCTCCAGCATGTCACAGACTCTTTGCAGACTTTTTAAACTGAAAGTTAAATGGGCTTTAAATTATAAGTAAATGCAAATAAAGTTTAGATATTTTCACAGAATCACAGAATCGTAAGGGTTGGAAGGGATCTCCAGAGATCATCAAGTCCAACCCCCCTGCCAAAGCAGGTTCCCTACACCAGGTCACACAGATTGGCATCCTGGTGGGTCTTGAATATCTCCAGAGAAGGAGACTCCACAACCCCCCTGGGCAGCCTGTTCCAGTGCTCCGTTACCCTCACCATAAAGAAGTTCTTGCGCGCATTTGTGCAGAACTTCCTATGCTCCAGTTTCTGTTCGTTTCCCCTTGTCCTGTCCCACACACTGCTGAAAAGAGTCTGACCTCGCCACTTTTCCCTCACACCTCAGATATTTATAGACCTGGATCAGGTCCCCTCTCAGTCTTCTTTTCTCAAGGCTAAACAGACCCTGTTCATTCAGCCTTTCTTCATAGGGGAGATGCTTCAGGCCCTTCACCATCTTTGTGGCCCTCCACTGGGCTCTTTCCAAGAGATTCCAAAAGAACAAAATCTGGAAGTTCAAAATTCTGAAGTTTCTGTTCAAAAATAAATTCCAGAAATGAACACATGAAGAAAATATCACTAAGTTAGGCAGGATTTTTTTCAGAAAATCCTACATATTTCTTTTTATACCTCTAATAGATATCAGATAAATGAACTACCGTAGGGGAGCACCACAGACATAATTTCCAGGGAATAGCTTACAGACTGTATAATTTACACTCCTCATGGTAATTTACCTATACAACACAATTAATTGCCTTTCAATGAATGCCTTAATGCTCTGTTGAATGGAGATGGAGTTATGTATTTGCTTAAACACATCTGAATATTTTCTGAACTGAGTCTTTGGGGAATTTTTTGTAACAGTGAAAGAAAACATTATTTAAATCATCATAAAGTATCTTCAGAGTCTTTTCCAGATAGTTTGCCGTGATCTGTGTTTTCAATAAGGGAATCATATTTCTATCACATCTACTTTCTATTGCTACATCTACATCTACTGTGTCTGGGAGTTCCTGTATTTTATCTCAGTTTGTGTCTGTCTCCTACAGGATGGATATTGGATCCATTCATATTTTTCCCTGACAAGAACCACACAGAAGTTAAGAATATTATCAGCAGTTTTCATGCTTTGAAATATTGAGTTGGGGATAGTATGTGACATAAACTAATGCCATATTTCTGCTGTAATTATCCTCTGTGAAGCCATTAAGTTACATTTCCTATCTTACAGTGATCCATCTTCTACATATGAATGTCCTGGGAGTTTGATTTATCTCCTGCAACGAACATGCTATATGCTCACATGGACAATAGATTATACTAGGGTGAACTTCTGTGCTATAGTTATTTCTAACAGTTTTTCCCAGGGTTATTCCTGTGAGGGGAGAAAAGCAGATTTCAAATTGTTCATTTAGACATCTGCATGCTTTGTTTTACATAAATTTTCCTTCTGGCTTCACAACTCTTGATTTCCAACTGTGCATCAGGAAGAAGGGAGGCAAAAGCTCAATTTCAAACCTCATTTGATCTTGACATTAAAGGAACCTCTGGGATAAAAATCATTTGGCCCTGAGTTGCTTCTTCAATGTAGAGGGTGTCTAACCCTGGTGTTCCACTTCAGAGAGAAATTCTTTGGCAACAGCTTATGTTGTTGTTTTCCTGTTTCTCTAACCTCTGAATGTTTTCTTCTCAACTTGATCCTACCAATATAATGTCAATATAATCTTAACAGAGATACTGGACTGATTCTTTGGAGGTCTTAGATGTGAAGAGTGTAGTTTTGGTTTTGTCTTAAGAAGACAAGAGAGAAAGAGACAAACATTCATTTGTATAGGCACAACAGAAGAACTGTTCCTTACATATTTAATATGTACAAAAACAAGGACGTGGTTTCCCTGGCACCTAAGCAGGTGGTACTGCATTTTTGGATTTATATTCCAGATTTAGGCTCCTAGATGCTGTCTGTATAGTACTATAATGCAATAACATTTTGTCCTAAATTTAGAGTGTAGAAAACTGAAATAAGAACTCACGTTTTTTTGTCCTCTGGTCTGACATCTTGAGACTTGACCCTAATCTTTTTTAATGCTTTATTCTGGTTTCATTTAAAGCTGGGTCAGGCTAGGTCAGCAGCAGTGGTGGGCTACATATGCAGAAATAGACTGTCTATATTTATATAAGATATAGTTAGAAACTATCAGTTCCAAAGAGGATTTCTGTCATATGGCTTTGGAAAGTAGGAAGGCTATTGCAGAATATTCTAGTGATTAAGCTGAAGCAGTTCATCTCACATAGTTCTTGTAAACCAGTGTCTATGCTCTGGATTTGAAATATAGCCACTGGAGAACAAGTCAATCAGGGGATCACAAGGTATTTTTCAGTTGAATAAATATGAGAATTCTTGGTAGTAAGATGAATCTTATCCTAAACTACACAGTTCTCTTAATAAGCTCTCTTGACTAATTCTCCCTGACCATATTGTCCAACTTTTCCCTGGCTTTATTTTATCTTCCTTGACTCTATTGCTCCCTCTTAACTGTCTTAATTTTTTTTGTATTTATTTTTCTTTTCACAAGATAGTCTGTCTTGTACAATGTACTGCTTCCAAACTCTGTGTAGACAGTAGTGAGGGAGAAACTAGAATGTTAGTGTCCACACATTACCAGTTCCATAAAAAAAAAAAAAGATTTCTGTCTCCCAGATTTTTAATTTCACACCCACGTCCTTTTTCTGAGATTCAGTTCATGGGTGCATCCACAGTGTTTCTATGAACATATTTTATTTTACAGAAAGCATCAGTGACTTCCTGTGCATTTTCACAGAAGGAAGCTGCTCTCGTGGCATCATCAAATAATCTGTTGTCTCTGGAACTTTCAGTGAATCATGTAACTCTTGTCAGAAAAGTTTTAATTGCACATCATGAAATCTGTAGTCTTTCTCCAGTCTTTGTTTCTTTGTTATTCATTCTTCCCTTCATAATGCAGTATGTTTTTACTTGCTACATTCTCCCTTCTTTCAAAAGCAAGATTTACTTCTGGATGAGCTTTTTCGGGAAGCTCCACTGTTTTCTCTAATTGTCACATAAACACCTCTGGAAAATCTTGTTGGAAAGGCATGCTGAAGCATTTATAAGATAAAACACTTTGTACCAATAGTACATAGTTTCAAATCTAATGTTAGTACATGGAAGCTCTCAACAGACATTAGTGTGTAATTCACCGTATTTCAGCTTATTAGACCACAGAACTTCAATTTTTGTATTTTTCCTATATCATCTAGAAATGTTCTGTGACATAATTCTGTGCTACGAAAAACTACTCATATTTTTAATAAGATAAAACATATACTTACCAAAAGCTTAATTAGAAGAGTACATGACACATACACTCAACCAACTGGAAGTGCAGAAGTCTATCTGAGATGCTCTGATAGTCCTCTTTCAAATATTTTGTTCACTGACACATTGCAAGTAAATTGTTATAGAGTTCTGGAATGTATAGAACTAGGACACTAGAAATTTTAATTACTTGATTACTCCAGTTCTAAAAAGAGAACGCAGCATGAAGAAAGGAGAATTTTGAAGAAACAGTAAAGTTACTTTTAATTTGCACAAATTTAGTTGACATAAAAATCTTTTTATTCAAAGGAATTGAACTGTCCATTTGATGTTTGGTCCACAGAACACATTTTCATCTGATTTATATTTTGAAGGGCTTCTGTGAAAACAGTTGATCTGGAGAGTGTTATTTTGTTTTTGGAAGTTGATTATATTGTTTTCGTATTAGCAGTTGAGTCACTAATAATTAAAATCAGGGAAATCTTGCATTTCTGTAGTTATCATATCCTGACATGTCAGAAATCAAGCTGCACCATTGCACTAGACACTTCTGATGTTACAATCTATGACCAGCAATACAGAATAATTTTAAGACATTTGTTCTGTGCAGTATACAAAATCTCACTTTTCCCAACCTCCCAACATACTGAATAGGGAACCAGTTAATATATATATGTATCTATATGGAGACAAAATCCTACAGCATGAATAGATCTGCTATAAAAGCTACTTAAAGGACAGCTGTATCCAGAAAGAAGGAAGATTCTGATTGCTCAGACACTAGTTGGACAGATAGAGGCACTGTTCATGATTTCCTTGTCTTATTTCTTTAACAGCAGTTTCTCATTAAGAAGCAATGTGAAGCAATGGCAGACACACTGAACAAGAATAAATCTCTTCTTTCTCTGTCTTTTTTTCCGTGAACTAATTGTCTCAAATTTATGAAAACTGAATTTTCCTAGAGTTAACTTTTGGCACATTAATTTTTGTTAGCAGTGGTACAGTGATGAGGTTTAATGCTGGATTCTCTTCTCTTTTTCCTTCCCAGGGTGATACCAATGGTCATTCAATTTTCTATTCTGATTATGTTGCACTCCGCTCTTGTGCTAATCACCACAGCAGAGGATTACAAATGTTTACCCTTAATGCTCCGGAAAACTTGCTGCTGGATTAATGAGACCTACTTGGCCAGGAATGTCATTATATTTGCATCTATTCTGATTAATTTTCTTGGAGCCATCATAAATATTGTAAGCTTCATAGGGAACCACTGGTTATTATACAGGATAAAATGATTTATGAATTATTAAGCTTGCTAAAGGACTTGCTAAATAACGTGTTTATAAGCCAGCTATGATTTAAATATAGAAGGCAAAGTACCACAATTTCAGGAAATTTAGTTTGTTGCTTGAATTATGTATTTCTGAAATATATAATTACTTTTCCTCATGATAATCGTATATTTTAAAGCCCTTCTGCTAATTTCTGTTCAATATATCCATAGTTTGAGAGCAATTCATTTTCTGACATTCTCCTGTGCTTTCTTTAAAGATTATTAGTCCAAGTAATGCTTGTAAATATTAAATTCCTCAACACACATTTCTCCTGTCAATTACCCTGCAAAAAAATGAGAAGGGTCAGCAAAACTAGAACATACCTACAGAGCAGATGACATGGGGCCAGTAACATCATTGCAGGAGAAAAGTTGAAAATCCTAAATTCTAATCAGAACTTGCCATTTGTTCACTTAGTGATTTTAACAGATTCCTTCAGCCCAGATTCACATTCACTGAAGAAAATCAAACTATAGACATGGTCGCTTGCAGATCTTTTTATAATCAGTGTGGAAGAAAACATGTCTTGTTATCATATTGGTCCCATTAAAGAGATTTTCCTCTCTCCACTGCCCGTACAGGGAATTTAGTCTGACTGGTCTCCCAGTGTACATGTTTCCACTAAGACCCAGATATTACAAACCTAGAGCAAATTTTGTCAGTGTAACTTAGACAAGTTAAGCTTAGATAATTAAGTTAAGCTTAGACATTAAGCTTAGATAAAACTATTGCTAATTAAATACTGTGGGCCTGACGCTATACAAAGTCACATGGTAAAAGAGTTGGGTCAGTGGAAGACATTTAATGCACTTGCAGATACAGTGGAGTCCTGATTATCTGGATGTCTTCAGAAATGTGAGACAGCTTTACATGAATTGAATAGGTAGTCAGGCTACATGACTTGTTAGATGTTGAAGTCTATGCAAAGAAGAAAGTAAATATCACAGCAATACATAAAAAATAACACGTTCATTACAGTTTTATATCCTGGGGTACCCTTCGCTTATGGTTTAGCTGTGCTTTTTCAGCTGAACTTTGTTCTTCATGAATGAGACCAAGAGAGCATTTAATGACAATAAAATAATAGCAACTACAACACAACTGCAATGATAATTATCCTGTAATAATTACAATTAGTATATAACTGCAGAAATTATACTGAAATCTGATACTCCACTGATTTGTGTCACCTTTTGCTAACAAATATCGCTAACAAATGTCAGTTTGTCTTATTTTGTATTGTTGTCATTCATCCTTGATTGTCCAGATTGCCAGTATGTGAGGACTCAGCACTTGTCTTGGTTCCTTTGTGATAAGGGAATCAGTTGAAGAAAGAATGTCTGCACTGAGAAAATATACATATGGTAAATGACAGGACTGAAAGCTTCCTAAAGATAACAACACTGGTGCATTATAGTATATATCACTAAGGAGTGCTGTAGAATTTAGAGGATTTTAAATTGAATTTGATGTAATATTTTGATGTAATGAATTTTGCCCTTGGAACAAGGTGACTATACTCTATTTGTTAAGAGTATTTTGATAACAAGATTTTCTCCATTGCTTATTGTTGATTATTTTTGAGGATTGATTCTGTTGAAGTCTGTGGAATGGGTAATCCAAAGTCAGTCAAGGAAATGTAACTGTTTTTACTCTTATTCCAGTGGTCATCTATAAGACAAGGAACAGTTTTCTTGTCCTCACCTCTTCATGAAACCAAAGTATTTACGTAATTTCACTATTTCATATGATAAAATTCTACTATAATAATAGATTTTTTCTAACTTTTTCTAACTATTTCCTGTAGAGCACTAAAAAAGGTGACTTTTGTGAAGACACTGGTTTCTATATAGTGAACTGCAACATTCTGTAGGGACCGACATGTACCTAAAAGCCAGTAATGCAGCTCAGTCATTCAACTGTGTTCATCCACTGAAAATTCAGCCAACTGTAATGGAGTAAGACTTGGATGCTTTCTAAGAAGGGCCATAAGGCTTTGGTTTCACGGGGTGGGAAGATGGGTTCTATAGTTCACTTTATCACATACATTCTTTTTAAAAAAAAAAAAAAAAATGAAAAAAAAGTTTCTGGTCTTGAATATCTTTTAAAAAGGCACCCAGACTGGCCGTCACAGAACTCTGACCTGCAAAGAGGTGTTGCACGCCTCATGAACTTGCATAGGGTATCGTTATCAGTTGTCATGCAAGGCTGCACAATCTAGAAAATGTTGGTGCAATGCAGAGATGATGAAGTTACTGAAATATCAAACAAGAGAGTTCAAAGTTCAAAATTCATTAGAATTTAATAATAAGTAGTTGGACTTCATTAAAAAAAAAAAAAAAAAAAAAAAAAAAAAAAAAAAAAAACCTCTTAGTAAGAGGGCCAGGGGAACTAGTTTGCATACAAGAGGTTGATGCAGTGACCTAGTATAAACATACAGATTGGTCTAATACATGTGACAGGAAACTCCATCTGCTTTAACTGTCAAAATATGAAACCTTTAATGATTTTTTTTTTTTCCTGTGTTCTTAGTCCTTATTGTATTACAACTCAAAACTACCATTTTGTTTATATTTAATACAGCTAGTTTGAAATACTATTAAAATAGCAGGCCTGAGGAGTAAAAAGCAATATTTTTTGAATTTTTTCTGAATACAATTCTCAAAACTATTGTATAATGAAGCATTTTTCAATTACTTCCATTCTGGATGTTTCACTTACAATTCTGGGACCCCATTATGGCTTGACCCAAGCCAATTCTGCACAGTGTCATGAGATTTTGTCCCCTCCCTGGAAGGATAACATCTATAGCAAATAAGCAGGAAACCCTACCTGAAAGAAATTGTACAAATGCTGTCTGATTTTATGTTCACATTTTAATAATTTTTCTCTATAATTTGTAGCATAGTATACACATTTCAGGGAGTAATTATTGAGAGTCTGATGTCAGAGGAGCTCATTTTTCCACTTTGGGAACAAGATTGCATAGGAATCCTAGAATGACTGTAGTGTATCCATAGCTGTTTCTTTTCCCTTTCATCCCCTCTTTTCTTCTTGCTGTCCATTTAGTCTTTCCTGGAAGCTAGGAATCTGGGACAGAAAGCAGTAGATCAGCCAGACCCAGCCACCAGCCACGTAGTCACCAGTGCACAATACATCCCTGATTTTTTTTTCTTTCTTTATTCACAGCTATGGTGTGATTTTGACAAACCAGTACCTTTGAAGAACCAGACGTTCAATTCATCTGCATCCTTTTCAGACATCTGCTCCTATCCTGAGGTACTTCTGAGGGTACTTTTGAATCTGTGGCACAGATGACAAAATTTACATAACTACTACCTGGAATCAGTGACCTGTGTAGTGGTGGTGAAGTCAGGTGTCTCAATAGCTCTGTAAAGCTGAAGCATAACATAGGTAGAAAAACTGATATGGGTTACAGAAGGAATCAATCTTACAATTTAACAGAACATTACAACCGGAACCTTTATGTACCCAGATATTTTTTATTGTTCTTCCCATTCACACAAGAACTATGGAAATACATAGACAGTGTACAGCACAGAGCTGAAATATGAGTAGAAGTGAGATGTCAAGATGCGACAAGACCCACATTTCATTGGAAGTCAAAACAAACTTTGATTCTTCATTAAAAATTATTAGGGAAAATGGAGGCCCTGACTTGCTAGTGCTATCCTCATTCACTCCTGAACAATGACAAGAAAAGCTGTTAGGAAATGGTTGACCAAAATAAGTCATCCAGCTTTCTTTTTTTGTGAGCAGCAGATTTACTTGCATTTCTGCTTCTTGCTATTTGTCTTGTATATTTTAAAATAATTTGAAAAACATCAAACAATGATTGAATATGCCAACTCAATAAAATGTGCTACTTAATTCATATGAAGCTAGAGGAGACTAAAATTTCTTATATTGCAAAAATAGCAGTCATTCTAATGTAGTGATTATAAATTTCCATTGAAACAAAGAAATCTTCTCTATGATGAGCAAGCAGATATCACAATCAATGGGTTGGTCATGCGTATGTCACAAGCTTTATTGTGGGAATTAATTTAAACTACATTTGGACTGTGGGTGTTGATGTTGCCATTTCAAATCTGAATAACTCATGGAGATGATTATCTCTCTATATCCAGTATCAGGTGTATGGATTGAATTTGACAGATGACTAATTGTTGAGAAACGTGAGACGATAATGAGATTAGAAAATGAAATGTGAATAAAACTTCCAGGCATTACATTTTAAGCTGTGTTTGACCTGCAATATTAAAAATAAAAATAATGAAAATACATCCCAACCTGTGCACTTTATCCTCTCTTCAGATAGAATAGAAGGATAAAGCAGGAATATAATTCTCCTATACCGATTAATGTAACCCTTGTGAAAATTCAGAATCTAAGGGAGGAAAAATGATTCTCACTCAGTTGACTATTAAATAACATGCTACTACATACAGCGTCTCTCACTTTCCTCCTTTCATAATACAGGATGCCCATTTCTTTCTAATAGTGAGAAATTGCAATAAATATGAGGATTTCTGCTAATGTGGAGGTACCATGCAAAATAAGATTTTTAAGTGAACATTCAAGCACTTTAAGAAGATATACCTGAGAGCCAAATCTGAGACAAACCTTTTTTGATATTTATGAATATTCGATCATTTATGTAGATACTTATGGAGTGAATATATAATCCCTGATAGCCAAAAGTTATGACTGTGTTTTTTTCTGTTCAGTATTTTGTCTTCACTGGTGTGCTGGCAATGGTGACCTGTGCAGTCTTTCTTCGTCTCAATTCTGTCCTGAAGCTGGCAGTACTTCTCATCATGATTGCAATCTACGCTCTGCTGACTGAGACTATTTATGCTTCACTTTTCCTTCAATACGACCACTTAAACCACAATGGAGAGTAAGTGTTCACAGCTTTCTTTAGAAACTGGTTATGATTATTAAAATTGTATGTATGTAAAATAGAATTATATATATACATTTAAAAATAAGGTCCAAGTCTTGCAAGACTACACACGTACTGGATAGCATCATAGTTAAAAATACCATTGGTTGCAATGATGAATCCAACAACACTTATGCTGTGAGGTTTTTTTTCCTCAAGTCTTTTTATTTAAATGCTCATTTCATGATAATAATTAAATATTAAGCAGAGATTATCTATTCTGTCTTTCATAGTCTGTTCATGTTTTGTGTAGATCACTGGATTCTAGTCCTGGAAACTCCAACAGTGCTAACTGAAATTTATACCTCCTATTAGGCAAATATGAGTGAATCACTGATTATTAGGGGCAGGATTTTACCTGTATAGATGTCAAAAATTAAGATATGACTCTCGGAGATATAAGAAATATAGGGATTATAACATTTTGTAGGAGGCCATTTGAAGGACATACTCCTCCTCCCAGGCATCCTTCCCAGAAGGAGGAGGTGATAAGGCAGTGACAGGACAGACATGTACCAAGTGCTAAATATCTCTAAACTTAGAGCAGCAGTGATTTTTCTAGCTCAGATAAACGTCTTTATTATTTGATACTTTGTGTAAAAAGTGCATGCCAAAAAAAATAAATAACTGAAGATTTGCAGAAGGAAAAACAAACAAACAAACAAACAAACAAACAAACAAACAAGGATTTTCAGTGGAAGTAGTTCTCACAGTGGTTACATCTTTAACACTGTAAGGCTCTGCACACATATCTTTCCTTTCCGGCTCCCTACACTGCCAAGTTGCTCATGACTTGAGTTGTAATTCTTTTATCTATACACATAGCATATTCATGACAGAGCCCCCAAAATATGACAGATTGCAGTAAGAAAATAATAATTTGGCCAACAGCTTAAACTAGAAGTAGAAATCATGATCACTGTCTTTAATTTCTTTTCTTGAGTCAAACGTGTCAAAGAAAGTTTTCCCTTTAATGAAGATTCCAGAGGATTCAGTATAGTTTGTATTCCCCTTGGCAATGAAAGTCTTCAGTGACTTTAGACCAGAGGAGGAAGAAAAAGCCAGAAATATTCTTCAGAACAACCAGCAATCCAGGAGGTAGGAAACTCAGCTGAGATGCTCCATACTCAGAGCAAGGACTTGAGCTTCACCTTTAATGTTAAGGAGCACAAGCTTGAAGGTTCTATTTCCAGAAGTTTATCTACTTGCTTAGCGATATTAATTAGTTTAACAGAAAGTATTGCAACCCAATGTGAAAGGCATCTGTCTCTGCAATTACTATATTGCTTTAATATTAAATAACAAATATATGTAACTTCTACATTTGAGGCTTCTGCCCTTTGAGTCCTTCTAGGATGAAATCTTTGGGACACCATATTTCACAACTTCAAAATGGGAACACTTGGATTTCAAATTGCAGACAACAAAGACGTTTCATGCCTCTATATAAGGATGTTTCGCTCTATACTATTGATTCATCCCATAATAATACCTTATTGTAAATTTTTCATCAGGCCACAGGGTCACTTTAGTCAGATCTCTCACAAGCAAGTTTCCATTTGAATTAGTTTCCATCAAGGTCTGTTTTTCACACTCTGGTTTTTTTATCATCTTAGGTTTCCTCTGACAAATATCACCTGATATTGACCAAGAGACACCACCTAATGTCATCTTTTTGGATATCAGCAAAACTTTTAATACTGTTCTCACAATATTCTCCTGGACAAAATGCCCAGCATGCAGCTAGACTAAAACAGAAAGTGATGGTTGAATGATTGGCTGATGAGTCAAGCTCAAAACATCACAGTATATAGGGTTAAAACATGCTTTAGGCCTGTCGCTAGTGGGTTATGAAGGACTCCATTTTAGGACTAGTTCTCTTTAATGTTTTAATCAATGTCTTGTATGAAAGACTTGAAGATATATTAAGTAATTTTGTGGACCACAAATAACACTCCTGTCTTCTTGAAATTATGCATTTGTAGGTTAAATTTTCAAATAAATAATATTTTTTAAAGAAGAAGAAAAAGTTCGAGGTGCATTACAGAATGAACTTTCTGCACAGTTACAATAAACGCTGACAAATCAATAACTACATTTTATTTTATTTTTCTTTATTTATTCAGAACAGACTTCCTGGGTACAAAGGAGGCATCTTTACTACTGATGGCAATGTTCCTTTTAGCTGTATTTTATCACGGTCAACAGGTAATGTAAACAAATTTGCCTTAAGCATTCCCAACATCCCTTGCAATTGCAGGATGTAACAATAATTGCTTCCAGAGTACCAACTGTCTTTTTATCCATGCGAAAACATGACTTTTAACAATTTAATAAATCATATGCAGAATCTGAATAAAGAAAGCCTGCTTCCTACACTGCTTGGCATTCTTAAAGAACATGTGCAGTTCTGTATTCAGCAACAGACAAGTTATATTGCAGTTAATATAAATCTAAGGATCAAATGAGACCTCATTTATCATAGGTACTTGTACAGTTCCAAGGGCATCTGTCTGCTTCAGTGCACTTAAGGAGGCATAAAATGAAAATGAAGACCAGGACTCAGTATGTTCATAAGGGAAAAAACACATTTGTGGAATGGAGAAAAATGTGAAGATACAAAGTATGAGCATCAGCACTGACTTCTTTGGACAATGGACCACTTTCATCTGGTCCTACATCCTAACAAGGACGTATATGTCTCAGTGTTTTAGAACTGATTTCCTTGACAAGGAACTGAGGAACTGCTATTTCAAAATAATATTGAAACTAACCGATACATTGAGCAAAAGCCATTGCAAGCAGCATGCTTCCTCTACAGTGCTTCTGACTGGCAACCGCTACAGTGTATCAAGCATGCTGACTTTAAGCAGTTTCTGTTCACATAGAGACAAAGAGGACCATTGTGTTTAAGGAAGCAGCAGTGACAGTTCACTTTAGACACGGTCTTACGGTCTTGCGTGTTCAACCCTCTTGAAGAGGGTTAGGGTGATTAACACCAGCATTTGTAGGTCCTAATTTAAGTGAGGTAGTATTAGAAGGGTAAGAATTTCTTAGCATAAGCAAAGATACAGTTCAAAGGGTTGGAGAGTAATTATACTTGCTCTAAAGTTAGAGTAAGTATTTAGAAAGAAAACACTGAGTTAACATTACTGTAAACATTAGACCGAATCCAAGCAATGCTTGTCCAGATCACAAATGAGTATAAATGTCTATATTTTACAAAACCTGACTGAGGATATTTGAGACTATTCTCCAGCCCAGAGGTCTGTGAGCACAACACTTCCTTTTTACAATCTATTAATCTTCCTTGCCCCATAAAACAAGGTAGCTACGCCCACACTGTACTTGGAAATGGTCCCTGATATGTGCTTACTTCTGCATGTTATCCCAAATGATTCATAAGGCCAGTTTATCAATTAAGAATATTCAGAAACACTTTCTAGAGCTGTTTTATTCCTTATTACAGAGTTAATTTAAAACAATCTGTTTAAATATAAAGAAATAAGTAAAAATTCAGAGCATATTAAAAAGAAAAAGTCTTCAATCATCTGAACTGATGGAAAACTCATTAACTCCGATAAAGCTGTTCTCACAAGCTTCTCACAAACTGCAGAAGTATTCCAAATTAGAATTGCATAAGTCATGTCTCATTATAGGTGGTTTTACAAAATAAATAATAATAATAATAATAATAATAATTAAAAAGATCTTTTGGACAATTCTTTTCTGACAGTTCTCTACTGTTCTTTATCCCATGTAAATTAAAATTGATCCCCACCATGGAATTTTAAGCTAGACTCTTATCAAGAAAAAATTACCTGAGCCTGCCTAATCAAAGTCGGATTTTTCTTTAAAACTTACCCGTATTTCTGTCAAGAAATAAAGATATTCTCTTGTGCTAAACTTTTGTAACTGATATATGACATCAAGCTAGATAGGTTAATTCTCTATTGGAAATTCAATTTTTAGTGAGTAGAACATATTTTGCAACAATGTTTCTGAAAGATAAACTTGAGGAACATTACACAAAATAAGTACTGTGAACAGTACTGAGGCTAGAGCTATTCTATACTAAAATGTGTTTATTTACTGATATGTCTTTTAATTACGTAAGTAGAACTTAAAGCATCCCTTGAAATCTTATGAAAATACAATGCCGCATATAGTCCCCTCTGCTGGGTATGCAGTGAAAACACACAGTGTAAGTAACCTATCATCTGAGTGCAATCACTATGGCTTTAAAACAAACAAACAAACAAAAAAACACAAAACATTTTAACAATTGCAAAGGGAACAAAACTACCCACAGCACTCACTCCCTCCTTTCCCTCCATCCTAATTAGACCTAAAAAGAGACCCTTTGAAACAGAAGCCAAAGACACCCTCTTATTTCTTTTAGGGTGTAGATGTGTGTTCTATTGCAGGCACATGTTGACTGATTGTTCCTCTTCATCTGGGGCTCTTCAGGAGGAAGGAAAGCTTAAACTTTGACAGGGCAGGCACAGACTGCTTTTACACGGTGGTGTCAGGGCTGTAGCTTAGCTCTACAAGGACCTGTGAGAAGAACAAATGTCCCTATACAGCAGTTTATGTGCAAAAACCATCACCCCTTTAACTTTCATACTTGGGAAAACAAGTAGACATAAGGAAATAGACAGAGGAGATTGTTCCAGTTTAAAAAACGACAAAGGTACAAATCTAATTCTGATATGCCACAGGTCTCTTCAATGATCTTTCTATATAGATTTTAGTTTAGTGAGGAAAGGATATTTGCTTATTTAGACACTTTTCAGTAGATGAATATTTATCTCTGTGATGTAAATCCTCTCCTTTTTCATTCTTAAAGGAAAAATATTGTCTTTCAAATGTTGATCCTTACTTCCTGATTTCCTTGAAAGTTGCAATTGCCTGGAGAGAGATTGGATTGTATGCCATATACAGGACATAGGCATTATTGGTAATAAATTTGTTCTTGCCTATTCGTTCACTATTGAAATTTAAGGTGCTTAATTAAGGGATACACTGCATTACAAGAAAAGTTGATCATTTCATGATTAATGTTGTGGTCAGATATACTGTGGTCATTCTATTTCTAAACCCAAGATTTAACCCTACAGTTTTGCTGGTTCATGTTGAGTCTTTCATCAACTGACACCCAGAAATTCTTCTCCTCAGAGATGCTCTCAAGAGATGTGAGCTTTTGCGTTAGTCACTGCTGATGATAAAAAAGTGGATCCAATTGTCACTGGGAATGCCTGAACCTTCTCTCAGTCATTCCCACCGCTGCAGACTTGCCCTTTACTTCAGCTTGGGAAATGAGTTGCATCCCAACAACTTCCTTACTCCAGCAGCTTTTGACAAACAATTTGATATATCTCGCAATTAGAAAATGCATTTATTTGCTGATGCAATATGATACTTTGCTGAATGTATAATCATTATCTCAATTTAGAACATCTCAAGTCTCGCAGCTTCGTCCTCTTTCAGTTTACAGCATGCAAGGATATATTACCATCACTTCCAATGAGACTGTATCTTGTTAGCCCTGTGCAGGTTTTTTGCAACCTAAAGTAGCATCTGCCTTCAAATTTGAAATCTTTCTTCTAGTGCAATGCACCCAAACATTCTGGTAGTGTTGGTCTTGTCTATGATAATGGAACAGGGACAGAGTACTCAAGGAGGTTCCAGATAGATAATGTATCTTTCACTATATTTTAAAAGAAAAAACAAATGCATTTCCCATCACTAGAAATATCTCATTTTGGTGCTAAAGACTTGAAAATCCTCCTTGAAAGTGTGTTGAATAGTTAATATTTAGTTCCTCCAGTAGTAAAATACCTAGCTCTGCTATGAAGAATCACACTTGTGTTATTTTATCATGAAACCCAATTCATCTGAAAACATATATGAAAAGAACATATTTACTTCAGACCAATATGTTCCAATATCGAATCTCCTGTCTGAATCCATTTTATTTTATTTTTAGTTTAAATATCAAAGAGGTGTTTAAAAGGAAGATAACAGTGAAACTTTCTATCCACTGACTGTACCAGCAACACGACAAATGTTATTTGTCCTAGTATTTCTCTCAAAAACTCAACACTTTTCCTGTCAATGAAATGAAATTCTTTCTAAGTCAAAAACCTTTCCAGCATTATCGAAGCACTTATATATGAGAGGAGCAGCCTTCCAGGATGACAATATGATGTCTGCTCTTATATTATTGGGCTTTATTTTTGCCTTTCTTTCCTTTCTGAAACTACAGCTTGAATACACTGCAAGGCTGGATTTTCTGTGGCGTGTTCAAGCAAAAGAAGAAATCAATGAAATGAAGGAGTTAAGGGAGCACAATGAAAATATGCTACGGAATATTTTACCCAGTCATGTTGCACGTCACTTCTTGGAGAAGGATCGGGATAATGAAGTATGTATCAATTTTATTCCTGATATCTAATTAGCAGAACTAGAGCAGAAACATTAGAGATTTATTTGTACACAATTCTCAGTAGGATTCCATACACAAATATTACCCATTTTTTGTATCTGATCCATATTATTAAAAAAAAAAAAAAAAAAAAAAAAAGGATTTTTAAGGTCAAGGGCAACTATTATTCCTTGTGTTCTGAACTTCTAGTACTCATCTGAAGTGCTGCTTTCAGTTTTAGATTTCCCAGAATGAGGCACACGTATCTACTAAAGCAATTCAGCATAAGTCCTCTATCATTAGAACACCACAGCAGATGAGGAGAGGCTGAGAGATTTGGGTTTATTCAACCTTAAAAGTAAAAGGATGAAGGAGGATCTTGCTGTTGCTTTCAACTGCTTTCAATATAGTTATAGTGAAGAAAGAGACAAGATCTTCTCAGATGAAGAATAAGAGGGAATGGACACAGGTTCCTGCAAGAAAAATCCCATTCAGCTGCAAGAAAAAAATTCCACCCAGGAAGTGGTCTAATGCTGCACCAGGGGATCACAGAGGATGTGAAATCTCCACCTTTGGAGTTAGGCAAAGGCCATGATAATCTTGTCCCACATGTTCTTGCTTCTGATGGCATTCTTCAAAGATCCCTCTGAGCATATGACTCTGGGAAAATAAAATTTTCCTTAAAAAAAGATGTAAAAATCTAACAAAATAACTTTGCAGCTTTAAAATAGTCTCGTGTTGCAGAAGTAATATTGCAGCTCTGTCAGCTAGTATGCAAGTAACCTGTACAAGAGCCAGCAACCGACCCAAAATTTCCTGCATCTCCAGACCCAAGAGTGTATTTTTGCCATTTCATACTGCATGGTTGTTTTGTTTTGTTTTGTTTTTTTTTTTTTTTTTTTTTTTTTTTTTTTTTTTTTTTTTTTTTTTTTTTTTTTTTTTTTTTTTTTTTTGCGCAATTAGAGAATCCATTTTGGAAACATAATTTGTGTCTGTGTTTCTATAGAAAGTTTGCAGTACACACATAAAAGCCCTGTTAAGTTCAAGATGTGGCTGAAGGTCAGTCAGATGGAAGAAAACTCAGTAAAATATTCTGCTGAGTCTGTGAATATTCTTAAGGCTGTGTTTGGAGAAAGGATGCTGATGGGATTTAAGAAGAGCCAGCATTTGTTTGGGGAAGCAGCAGTAAGACACTTAGTCCTTATCTGAAATAAGGCAAATGCATATTATAACATCTGTGAGGAAAAGCTGTTCTATGATAAAATTTGAGAATTGCATTTTATAACAAAGACGTGACAAATACTTCAAGATTCAAGTTGCCAGCAGCGACATATCGATTAATTGTGCAGTGAAACAGATTCAAGGCTCCCTTTTTCTGCTTGTAGAGTTTGAAAATGGATATAAGCAGCCAAATTAGACCCAGTGAGAAATCACTGTGTTCTGAAGACGTGATTTCAAATAGCACCTAAGGGAAGATGACATAGTTAGGAGCTACAAGGAAAGGCACTTTAAAAATCATCCTCTTGAGGAATTTTGCACCCTGTGGATATTAAGCTCCCATAGAACACTGCTTTTCACATGAGAAAATGTTTGTGTGAAAACAACCAGGTTAGTACGGTTTGTTTCAAGTGGAGCCAAACCCATTACCAAGTATGAGGGTGTTGCATCATGTCTGCATTATGGATTCTCAGGGAATTACGTGTCTGGTTTTATACATCTTTTCACGTAAGCACATATGCATGATAACCTTCAAAAGCAAACATGCCCCATGCATCACTGCTGATGTTTCAACTTTTGTTTTTTTGTAAGACTACTTCCCAGAGTTACTGTACTGATGTATGTGTGAGCCTGCTGGCTGTAGCATCTACCGGATCTCAGTACAATCAATCGTGCAGTTCAATTCTGACCATTATGTTAACTTCTGCTCTCAAAAATGTATTCCCAAATGTGTACTATAGGCATTTTCTCAAGGATACATTATTTCAGTATTGATGTTTCTTACCAAAAATAGAAAACCCGGGAAGCTGAAAACTCAGAATGTTTTCTGTCTTCAAAATCTGAGCCTAGTATAAGCTCATGTCTCAGCATGTATTCTTCAATTGCATATTGTCTTTTTTTTTTTTTTTTTCTCTTTTCTTTTTTGTAAGCCTCAACAAACTAGCCTGTGTATTAATTTATATGAAAGGAAACAGAAGTGTCCTCAGATTACGATTACCATAACACTGTAGATGCTCTTTGGAGGAGGAAATAATAAGGGCAGGATGGGAACCAATCATTTTTTCAGATTAAAATCTGGTAGTGAAAAGGAGATCTACAAGCTGATGAGCCTTATGTCTGTTCCTGAGAAGATCATGGAACAGATCCTCCTGAAGGAGACATTAAGACATGTGGAAAATGTGGAGGAGATCTGAGACAAGCAGCGTAGTTTCACCAAGGGTGGATCATGTTGAACCAATCTGGTTGCCTTCTATGATGGAATAACAGCATCAGTGGACAAAGAAAAGCAACTGATGTCACCTACCTGGACTTGTGCAAGGCATTTGACATAGTCCTGCACCACATCCTTATCTCTAAATTGGAGAGATATGAATTTGAAGGCTGGGCTATTAGGCAGATGAAGAACTGGTTAGATGGTCATAGCCAGAGAGGTGTTGATGTCTCTATGTCCAGGTGAAGGCTGGTTGTGAGTGGTGTCCTTGGGGATCTGTCTTGGGACTAGTGCACTTCAAAATGTTTTTCAGTGACATAGACAGTGGGATCAAATGTACCCCCAGCAAGTTTTATGATGACTCCAAGGGACTTGGACATGCACAAAAAGTGGGCACATAAGAATATGTTGAGGTTTAACGAGGCCAAGTGCAAGGTGTTACACTTGAGTCAAGACAATCACAGACTTTGGTTCAGACTGGGAGAAGAACTCACTGAAAGCAGCCCTCCAGAGAAGGACTTGGGAGTCCTGCTGGACAAAAAGCTGGACATGACCTAGTGGTGTGAGCTTGCAGCCCAGAAGGCCATTGTTATCCTGGACTGCATCAGAAGAGAAGTGGTCAGCAGGGAGAGGGAGGTGACTGTTTTGAACTACTCTGCACTTTTGAGGCCCCATCTGGAGTACTGTGTCCCCAGTACAGGAGGAATGTGGAGCTGTTGAAATTGGTCCAGAGGAGAGCCATGAAGGTGATCAAAGGGCTAGAGAACCTCTCCTATGAAGAAATGTTGAAGGAGTTGAACATTTTTAGCTCAAGGAGAGATTTAGGTTAGATGTTAGGAAGAAATGTTTTACTCAGATAGTGGTAAGATGCTGGAACAAGTTACCCAGTTTGCTGTGGATGTCCCATCTCTGGAACCATTCAATGCCATTTTGGATGGGGCCCGAGTAAGCCTGACCTGGTGGCTGGCAACTTTGCTCATGTCAGGAGAATTGAAACCAGATGATCTTTAAGGTCCTCTCCAACCTAAGCCATACTATGATTCTATGATTCTGTGATTTTTTGATGGTGTAGCCCCTGACCTCAAAAGGAGAATTTAGAGTAAAGAGCAAAACCTGCATGAAATCCAAGATAAAAATATGTGAGCTGTCAGCCTCCTCCTGTTGAACCTTCCTAATCATTTTCACAATATCGTAAGGCTAAATTCTGTTATTAAGGTACTGTGCATGGAACAAGTAAGCTGTGAATGTTATGCACAGAGAATGTTTTTCTCATTCCTGTCTTTCCACTCCAAATTGGTTTTCTTCATTGCTCTTTTAGGAACTGTATTCACAGTCTTATGATGCTGTTGGTGTGATGTTTGCTTCTATTCCTGGATTTGCTGACTTCTATTCCCAGACAGAGATGAATAACCAAGGAGTAGAATGTCTACGTTTGCTGAATGAAATCATTGCAGACTTTGATGAGGTAAGACTAACTATTTAAGATAATCTGATAGTTCCCAAATAGTAAGTTCTCAAACAGCAAATCAGTCAATCTAAATTATAAAATTTGCTGTTTTGTTTCAAATAATTTTCAAAGATTATTATTTTGGGGGGGGCTGGTTGTTTAATTGTTTTTTACTTCAGTTACTACTACAGTTGTCTGCTTTTTGATTTAGACTTGCCAAACTTTGGTCTAAAGTGGGAGATAAACTGAAAACAATAGTTACTTGAATATGTGCATATATAATAAAAACCACAACCTGCCCCAGCGTATCTAGTGGTAGAACATGCCTGTATTCTGAAGAAGAAAGGGTAAAGATATCTGGGAAATGATGATCCAAATCTAAACTGGTAAAGGTATTATTTTGAAGGCAGTGAATGAGTCAGATCAGCACAGAATCAAACACTGAGTTAAGAACAAAAGGGATGACGTTTTTACCAATGTCACTTCTCTGGTCAAATAGTAATAGAGATGTTAAGCTGATTCTTTTGCTAAGGAATTCAGAGTAGGAGGTGAAAAATTGGAAGTGGCATTTAAAAACAAACAATCAAACAAACAAACTGTTTATTTAAGTATCCTGTCCATTATGAAGGTAAACAATGCTAATATCAGAAAGAGAGCTGAGGAATCATAGAATCATAAAATCATAGAATGGCTTAGGATGGAAGAGACCTTGAAGATCATAAAATCGTAGAGTGGCTTGGGTTAGAAGGGAACTTTAAGATCATCTAGTTCCAGTCCCCCCACTATAGGCAAAGATGTCCCAGCAGACCAGGTTCCTGAAAGCCCCGTTCAACCTGGCCCTGAATTCCTCCATGGCGGGGGAATCCACAACCTCTGCAGGCAATCTGTTCCAATGTCACTAAAGTGGGCTGAAAAGGAGTGAGCACCTGGATAGCAAGAAATATTTGAGAAATACTAAAAAAAAACCCACATATCCTAGGATGTTCTATCTGTTTTCATCTCAACAGTGTTCTTAATTCCTGCCTGCATACTGATAGAGTACCAAATGGAAAAATTAGGGGTGTTTTGTAGGTTTAATTTTAAGACGCACTTCAAGAAAGTGGAAGGAATGAGTTTATTCCCTAAAAGGATCTTTGATCTGGATTTCACATCTCACTTTGGAAAAGTGAGAACACTTTCATTCTTAGTTTCTTTTTATTTTTTTTTGGTTCTCAACTCAAAAGGCACTATTCAATTCATTGAGACTGAGCTTTTGAGAGAAAACAAGAACGAATGCTTAGTTTTGGAATATGATTTCCAGATCAGGATTTTGTCCATAGATAAATTATACAGAACTTTTTCCTGAGCAGCAACAGATTTTTGATCTCTCCAGGGACTACAGTTCAATGAAAATCTGAGATTTAGTGTCCTTTCTCTTCTTTTTTTTTTTTTTTTTTTTTTTCTTTCTCTTTTTATTTAGTTGTACTTCAGTTCTACTTTAAGCACCTGTCTCACATTGAGGATCTTGCCTAAGGTTTTTGTTTTATTTTGTGTTGATTCATTTTGCTTTGAAGAACAGGCAACTCCAAGGGCTTCAGAGAAAGTCACTGAAGAGTGAGATAAAAATGGAAGACATAACGCTGACAAAAAGATATCAATACTTTTTATCATCATTATTCGGTTCTGGGAAGCTAGTATTTAAGGCCTCTCAGAGGTTTTGAAGAATTTATTTTACCTTACTTCTGTAGTTGTCTTCATTTTGTGATTGGAAGGCAAAGGTATAAAATGGAATAATTGGCTTTCCTGAGATTTTCAGAAAACAAAGACACCTGAATCAAGCCAAAAGATAGAAACTAATTATTAGCTTGGGTTAGGGGCTTAACTACACCTTTGTTCTTCCTTATCCTGGGGCTCCTCATGGGAAGAGTTCAAAGAGTGCTAGCTCATGAAAACTGGATGAGGATCAAGTGTACCAAACTGTGAGACACAATGAAATTGAGGGTATATTTTTACAAATGAACAGTTACTAAAATTGCCAGTAGGAAATATAAGAATTCACAGATGCAATGAATCCTTGTGCGTTTCAGCAGAAAACTAAACTCTTATTCTACAGGAACAAGTCTGTCTCCTCCTAAGCTTCTGCTCTGTTTTCCCTATAGGTATAAATACTTCATTCTCATTTCTGAGATCTTGCACAGCTGTCAGCGTGCTCTGATTAATAGTTTTGTTTTTCTTTCCAGATCTGATTAAAATGATTATGGCTCAAACTTAATGCAAAGCCTATTGCTATGAATTAATTTAAGATATCTTGTCATGCACTTTCATGTAATCTTCACAGCAGAATTTCATTGCTGCTGAGGTGATTATTGAAGACAAGTTTTTCATCAAAAGCTCTAACATGATAATCATTCAGGTCCCTGACACCTGTTCTGTAACTAATAAAGGACCTAATTAGGAACTGTATTATGTCTCAGATATGTTTAGTTGAATAATAGATATGTTCTTGGTATGGGTAGTAAATTAAATTATGTGCTCCCCTGATGACTGCTAACCTACCTCCAGCATGGTCATGCCATTAGTTTTCTCTGTCTAAGTGACCTGAAAGGTGATATGCAGGACAGAACCACTGTGAAGGGAGTAATCCTAGCCATGGAAAAAGAACCAGAAGATATTTTGCAACCACTGTATCAGGGACAGTAATGCTTCCGTGCAGCTACTGACTAACACTAAATGATGACACTACGCTCTGCTTTTTGTTATATTTCTTGCTGAGATTATCTACTATCTTAATACAGAATCAGAAGCAAAACACAGATGTGCACCTTGAAAACAGAGCAGATGTACTAGTTATGGAAATACACTGATCATCAACATCACATGAGCAATTCTGCAGAGATATACAAATGTAGAATTCTTAGGACAAGAGTCTGGGACATTGGTGCTTAGTGCCATTTGACATATCTGACAAGGATTGAGACAAACACGTGATATTGGCAGCTCCCATGCTGCACCATCAGAAATCTTATACTATCCTGAAGCAACAGTTTGAAGGTTTTAACAGAAAGTATGCTTTAAATGATGCTAGACTTCTATATTTAGACAATTGAATTAAGGTCCTAATTACAAGTCAGATTTAATACAGTGAATCCTCACGTTTCCTTATAAAGTTAACAGTACTAGGGATGTTGTATTCATCTAGTTGGAACTTGTTATCTTGAAGGTCCCTTCCAACTTAAGTCATTCTTAAGTCTACAAAATACAATTTTACATAATTTCCTATTTTGAAATCTGGCTCAGAGCTACTAAAAGGAACACTTCATACGTCAATAAACAAACATGAACATTGCAAATCTACTTTTATATTTGCAGCTTTTAAAATAGCACATAACAGGCAAAACTCCAGTTATTAGACATGCTGTACCAAAAAATAATACTGGAATGTTTTTTTCCTGAAGATTATGAGCACTGATGGATTGTTTTTTTATTCTGAAATGTAATATTCTTTCTATCCATTTTAATCTAGCATTTATGTATCTGAGCTACAGTACAGTTGGGATTTATGCTTTAATAAGAGTTTTTTAGTTCATGGACTCTTTTTCCCCCTTTATCCTTTATTCTGCAGTGATTTACATGGTGTTTATAACAACAGATTCTAATACACGATGTTGTCACAAGTAAGGGTTTCAGCACCATGCAGGATTCTGCTTTCAGAATTCACTGATTACAGTGCATTTACATGGGATGTCCTGAAATGTTCTCTGCTTTACTACCTCATACATGCATATGCCACAGGGTCTGGCCTCTGTATAATTTGACCGTACACAAACTGCAGCATCAAACTATTCATTTCTTTTTGGATTTCAACCATGCTGCAGTGTTTGAATATGTTTCCTGATCTTTCCTGGTAAATTCATGAGTCTATTTAAGGTGTTGAAACAAATAGCAGTAGGAAAGTGTTGCAACGAATAGAGTGGGATTATTTTCCCTCAAAATCAATATTCATCATCCTGTCATACTTTGACAAAAGTCATGGGTAAATAAAGCACTATCTGAAAAAGGAAATAAGTTATTTAACAAACAAAATGAATGAAGCAGGAAAAAAATTGAGATTTGCAAACAATCATGCATGAGAAGGAGATAACTTGAGATTATTTCTTCAAAATTGCCTGATTGGCAATAGGTTTTTTTAGAATAATTTTCTAAGAATAATTTTTAAATAGTTATCATACATTCCATATTATTGGAACAGGCTCCCCAGGGAGGTGGTTGAGTCACCATCCCTGGATGTGTTTAAAAACCATTGGGATGTGGTGCTCAGGGACATGATTTAGCAGAGGGTTGTTAGTTATGGTAGTATGGTTAGGTTGTGGTTGGACTTGATCTTAAGGTCTTTTCCAACCTGAGTGATACTATGATTGTGCTCTTTGGTATTGTTTCTAGCAACCATGTGGAAATGAAAACATAGGTAGTTTTTAACCAAGATCATTTTTCCTCTACAAATCTGCTGCTCACAGATTCAGAGCAGTGAGAAACATTCTCTTTCATTAAGGGAGCTGTTAGAATAACTGTCTATGTTGGAGAGGAATACAGATAATGGGCTTTTCTGGCAGTCAGAAGAAAATGAGAAATGTGTCAAATTTTTGGACTTTCTTGACTTGGAAGAGAGCCATTAACCATATGGCTTTGTGTCCCCTGCACAATGCTGTGCAACCTCCCTTTAGAGGCAGATGGTGCCATATCTGCACATGAACAGCAAAGCTTCCAAGACCTCGATGCTCTGGCTGACTTACAATGTGGTTAGTTCAATGGCCAGGGATATTTCATGTTATTCCTTTGGTATGTTTCTCCCTTTGAACAAAATAATGCTTTTAGTTTTTAATTGACAGGGAACCCAAGTCCACAGTGTAGAAAAAGAATGTGTGATAGTGTATAAAAGAAGTGGGGAGAGCCTCTTTAAACTTTTTGCCTGACCACAGCATGATTTTTTTCATTTAAATTTCAACTATGTTGAATATTTAGTACTAGAAGATTTATATTTGTTGTCTGCAAAATGTTTTAGTTGGGGTTATTTTTGAGAGGGGAAAGGGAATGATCATTCAGGAGAGGTCATAACCACATTGATGCCTGAATTTACTAGATATCATCCTGCCTATCTATCTTGAAGTGTCCCAGGGTCTTATTAACACACATCTTTAAAGCCTGTGATGAGGTGATATGTGCCCACATCACATATAAAGCTCTGCTGTCAATGGTCGAGTTCATAACACAAGGTGGGATTAGGTTTCTCAAGGAAGGTAAGGCTCTAGCCAAAATTTAATGCAAAGTTCTATGTTAAACTGTGAATGTGGGCTTGGACTAAGCATCAAATCGTCATTCCCACTCCACCTGCTGCTCTAGTCACTAAGCTAAATTTATTCTTCCTCTTGCAGATTCCCAATCTGATAAGATTTTTTGCGCCTACTTAGCATATATTGATGCTTAGCAGTATGCATTGGTCCCCTGCATTTCTATTGGAAGGGGTATATACTTAACAAAAGCACAGACTGATTGATCAATGAGTGTACCAGTGTCAAACATGGTAGTTAAAAGAAGCATGTCCTGCAGGAGGACTTTATCTCCCAAACAAGTGCTTGGAGGCATCTGTGTCCTTCCATTGAATGTGTATGATTGTTGAATGAATAAGTGGATTGAATTACCTCCAAGACTGGCCTAATCACCAGAAATGTTTCCACAAGAGCACTAAATCTAACCAAAGAGGTTTTGGAATATTTTGAAATGATCAAGTGTTCTTATATTTGTATACCAGAATATACACATAACTACGAGTATTTTTCATTAAAAGTTACAGAAGTAATGGCTTTTATTTATTTCTTATCATTATTTCTAACATGCTTTTAGCTACTCGGTGAAGAGAGATTCCAGGATATTGAAAAAATTAAAACAATTGGTAGCACATACATGGCTGTGTCAGGATTGTCACCTGAAAAACAGGTAAGGGAAGAGTCTACTCTAAAACACAAAGCTTTTTATGTGATTGTATTGAAGATTGTTAGTCTTATCTTTTGAATGTTCATAGAGCTATATTTGCTTGAAGAAAACAGACATTTGGGGCTTCTGGCAAAAACAGTTGCAGTTCTTGATGAATTGAAATGCCATTTGTTTTTTGAACAGGAACCATATGGATTCTTTCTTCAAATTTAAGTTTGTTAGAGAGAAAAAGATCTCCTTTCAATTACTGTGATGGGAAAGTAGAGCAGCATACTTAGGCAAGTGCAAGGTCACATTTAAACATTTATTGCAGTGATGTAGCTGTTTGTTTTTAAACAGGATAATAAACTGTACATCAGGACAAAGCAGATATGTCAGTTCAACTGAGGAACTTCACAAAACCAGAAGTTTGCACATTGCTCTCACTATCAGAATTGGAAACCAAACTAAGGGAAAAATCATGGAACCACAGAATGTTTCAGATTGGATGGAAATGTAAAGACCATTCGGTTTTGCCCCCTTTCCACAGGCTGGTTGCCATTCACCAAATCAGGCTGCCCAGGGCCCCATCCAGCCTGGCCTTTTACTCCTCCAGGGATGGGACATCCACAGCTTCTCTGGGCAGCCTGTGCCAGTGCCTCATCACACTCCAACTAAAGAATTTCTTCATAATTTCTAACATAAATATCCCCTCTTTTAGTTTAAAACTTTCCCCCCTTGCCCTATCACTATCTGCCTGTGTAAAAGTCACTTCCTGCTTATATGCTCCCTTCAAGTACTGCAAGGCAGCAATAAGATTTCCCAAAGCCTTCTACAAGGTAAACAAGCCAAACTCCCTCAGTATTTCTTCATAGTAGAGGTTCTCCAGCCCTTTGATCATCTCTGTGACCATCCCCTGGACCTGCTCTAAGAGCTCCTTATCCCTCCTGGGCTGTGGGCTCCAGGCCTGGATGCTGAGAGCAGAGGGGAAAATCACCTTCTTCTCCCCACTGGCCACCCCTCTTCTGATGAAGCCCAGGATACTGTTGGCGTTCCAGGCTGCAAGTGCACACTGCTGGATTGCATCCACCAAGACGAACAGAGAGAACCAAGAGTCCTGTTTTTGTCAAACAGGACTCTCAATTAAAATTCAGCCACAGAGGACACATGCACAGTCCCAATCATGAACCTAAAATAAACCAGATAACATCAATATACTCACAATTACACTCAAGCATATGCCTGAAAATGGGGTCCCCAGAGGAATAAGATGAGGTTCTAGAATACTTCCAGTGAGAAGCTGACAGTTGCCAAGATCTGTCTTGCTTGGCAACCAGAGCCGGATCACAAGGAAGAGCACCACAAGACTGTGCTGCCCCATATCAACAGTTGTGTGGGAATCACATCTGCCCACACTGATCACAAACACCAGGAAAGCAGCATCCAGAGCTTTATAGTCTGAAGAAAAAATTGTTTGTTTACAATATATTATAAAGCATGTGGAGTGTAGCTAGTTGAGCATCTACAACATGCAGAGTAACAAGTAAGGCTGATAGATAGAAATCCATAAAACTAGGCATGCATGATACTTTTTTCTTACTTTGTTCCATTTTAAATTGCTTCTCTGCAGAGATGAGCAAAGATGTAAACATCAGAAACAGCACGTTGCTGCTACACATCTCCTAACCAATTCTTTTTGCTCTTAATATGGGTAAAAATTCAAAGGAAGAAAATCTTTACTGCATTTTCAACAGTGATTGGTCAATCTTTTGTAAAAGTGTAGTAGTCTAATGAAATTTGTACATATGTTTTAAGCATACTTGCTTTCATACATGTAAGTGTATCACTGACTCAGCGTCAGAAAGCTGAGGGCTGCTGAGGGAGGATGGCATACTCTGAACTGAAAGAGGATGCGGACAAGAAATGAGCATGCTGTGAACAGAAAATGTTGATACAAGGGAGATTCTTATGATCAGGCTTAAATACCAAGGATGGTTAAAATGGCAAAGAGCTTCACTGCATGATGTGAGGTGGTGCTTGCAGTGCTTCATACTTATGGATTGGAAATTTGTTTAATGAAAGAATTAATTGGATTCAGAATAGATAAGGTGATATCGTAACATTCCTTGGCCAGTCCCAATCCTCTCCATATTTCATCAGCCTTAGAATTCATATGCATTGTTAATTCCTGTGATTTCCTTTCTGATTTTTGATAGGAAATGAATTTCTTTGGTGTTTCAGAGTGAGTTTCTCTGTATCTAAGTATACAAGCATTGTTATATAAGTGGGAAGCATTACTTTACCATTAACAGTACCCAACCTCCCTTTGATCTAGCACAGTGAAACTGTTCATTTCGGATTCAAAATCTGTAAGATACTTGTTATGTGATAGGAATCGATGGAATCTGTTCTACATCAAATGCAATACATTTCTAACATATTGTTTTTTAATGGCTCCTCAGCAATGTGAAGACAAATGGGGGCATTTGTGTGCTCTAGCTGACTTCTCCATAGCACTGAATGAAAGTATACAGGAGATCAACAAGCATTCATTTAACAACTTCGAGCTCCGTATCGGTAAGCATTATTCAAGCATCAGAATTAAAATGTGGTTTAAATTTTAAAAAGGGAGTAGTAGCTCACTCTAAACTCTGTGTGCAGTACTTATGGTTTTGGAGAAAAACTGAATTCCAGTTCTGACCTGATCTGTCCCAGTGGCAGCACCTCTAAACTGCTGTGAATGGATGAAATCTCAATGTGATGGGTCATGGAAAGATTACCTCAATGTATGGCACATAGCAGGAACAAACCTGATGACTTCTTATGTTGTCTAGGTCAGCTGAGAAAACAAAAAAGCACTCAAAAAAACAAGACAGGCTCAGCATTAAAAAAAAAAATGATGTTCATCAGTCACAGCATGGAGGGTTTTGGCATCACTATCTGTGCTGTCTCAGAGTGCATCCTAACAGTTTAGAACCATAGAAAACTTTCAGGGAACATGCATCTGTGCCCAGTAAATGTGGATCACTTACAAAGAATTTATCATGCATGAATGCAGAAATATTTGAAGATCATTTCTATAATCAATTTATTAAAAAAATAATAATAATAATAACAAAACTTTGCAAGATCCTTCTTCAAAGTTGCTTCTCACTACCACTAAATCCATTTTTTTAATTCCATCATGGAAACAACAACAAAAAAGTATTCTCTTCTGTTTGATTGTTTGCCTTGAATTTATGCAAGTTTCAAAAAATGTAGCATTGCAATAACTACATAGAAATACATGAATATTTTCACTTCATAGAACATAAGAATGTCGTTTCTTCACTGCATAGCACTGTTAGAGTTGCCTTCAAGAAGTGCAGAATCTGAAAGATTTTTCCTACTGCTTAAGAAATAGCTTGCAGAAAAGTTGGCAATAGTGTGCAGAATACAGGCAATATATAAGCCCTGCAATTCCACTGTGATGGACAACCTGTAAAATAGCTTTGAGGATATAATGTTTCATGTTTTTATCTTTCCTGAACTTATTTTGTTCTTTTTGTGTATAACTTTTCCTTAGGCTTAATGATAAGTGTATCTGACCTAGGTTTCTGCTGATTCTGAAGTGCAAATATGGTTTTCAGTCATTCTTGCTTAGCTGGCTACTTCTTCTCTATTTTATTTACTTATTTATTTTTCAATAGGGATTAGTCATGGCTCTGTTGTAGCAGGAGTTATCGGTGCCAAGAAACCACAGTATGATATCTGGGGCAAAACAGTTAATTTAGCAAGTCGAATGGACAGCACAGGAGTTAGTGACAGAATACAAGTGCCTGAAGAAACGTATCTGATCCTGAAGGACAGAGGATTTGCCTTCGACTACCGAGGAGAGATTTATGTCAAAGGCATCAGTGAACAGGAAGGAAAAATCAAAACATATTTTCTTCTAGGAAGAGTTCAACCAAATCCTTTAATCTTACAACCAAGAAAACTGACTGGACAGTATTCATTAGCAGCTGTTGTACTAGGACTTGTACAGTCTCTTAACAGGCAAAAACAGAAGCAAATCCTTAATGAGAACAATAACTCTGGAATCATAAAGGGACATTATAACCGCAGGACTTTGCTCACTCCTGGTGGATCTGAAGCAGCAGCCCAGGCTGAGGTGGCTGACAAAACTGAATTGCCATAATCAACATTTTGTTTGTGGTTTTTTGTTTTGTTTTTTTTGTTTGTTTGTTTGTTTGTTTTTGTATTTCTTTTATATATAAAAATAAATATACAAATAAAAAGGGTTTAATTTTTTTTAGAATGTGCGTGATTATTTCATGGCATCATATTTCTATGAGATTCCAGTTTCTCTATTTTAATTAATGGTGTCAGCAACTCTCTCCACTCCTGAATGTCCAACTACATGGTCTGTAAGCACTCTGCTGTGCCTGTTACTCACAAAAAGGGTCAAGATAAAACTCCCTAAAAAGAGGACCATAACTTGTGTAGGCAGTTAATCACGTGGGATAGAAGCAAAGTCAGAAGAAGATTGGGTAGGCTCTTCTCACTTCTGGTTATATTCAAGGAGAGCGATGCCCATGTAAGCTAGTTGTCTGGTCTCTGTAACAACCAAGAAAAGGCTAGTTAATACAGCCAATGGATTTTAATGTGAGTTGACTGTCCAGATGTGAAGATGTGGGCGATAAGAGAGTGTTTTTAGCTAAAAAGCTAAGCACAGGTGTATGCAACTGGGGACAGATATCGTGTCAGTCATTAGCCACAAGAGATTTATCTAGTGCCCACTCCAGGAGGTCAAGGCTCTCCTCTAGGCACTATGCCGTGCCTGTCAGTTCCATTTGGAGAGCTCAAATGTACTAAGATATCTTGAATGGCTCAAGGAACCTAGGAACCAAGGAACTCCACCTCGGATGACTTGTCTGGGGTCTACAACTCAGTCTGTTGTCCTGCTGAAGAACTAATCAAGTTCTCTGGAGTCACTTTCCAGAGCTGAGCTCTTGACCCCTTCTCCAGTCACATCTTTTCCAGAAGAAGGGCTCTTTCAGGCTGTAAAATGAGTATGTGTTGAAGCACCACATGAGACAAAGTTCACTGCTCAACTCCCACTCAAATACCTTGGGAGGAAGAGACAGGTTACCCCACTGCAGCAATTGTAGAGAGGTTGACCATGACTGAGTTTACTCTCAATGATTTTTGTGACAGAACAGAGACAGACCTGCTGGGATACAACACTGGCACACCTACATCTACAAACCCTGCATCAAAAAAAGTAGAGGATGACATCATTTTAGGATGGGCAATCAAATTTTTCCTCAAAATAGTAAATATTTAACACAGCTTCCTTTATGCACTGGTGCTGCAATTCATACTGAGCTGTGAACTGCACAAATGAACCTCTCATCAAGCCCGTGTGCTCAAAGTAGCTGGACTTGTCTCAGTAAAAATTGTCTTTCATATAATTCACAGATGGAAGCAACAGAACCTGCAGTCACACAGCAATCCCCAGACGAGACCGTCCACAATCAATACAACATATGTATTTGTGTGGAAACAGGCCATCCTTTCCTACAGTCTGTTACTCAGTCCTTAATGAAAACTGGGATGTACTGAGAGCATCGCCAAAGAACTAGGCACGTTTTTGTAAAAATGGCCATTATGTCTAGGAAATCTTGATTCTACTTTTTATGAGACACTATTGTTTAAAAATAAAAGACATCAAAACATAAAGCTGTTTAATTGTAGTATGGCAAAAATAATGCTTTTCATTGTAAAGCAATCTGATGAATGGCTATGTTAGACAAAATTTAATCAGCTGAATTCTGCCTTCAGAAATAGAAAATAATAAAAATGACCAAATAGATTCCAGAGTAAATTATATCACTGGAAGATGGGTCTGTGCACAGAAAGCAAAAAGCAGCCTGAAATGTTATATCCAGTGATGAGGCTGCCAGTAACTGAGCTCTCATTTCAGGTCAATTACTGATGTGAAACCCCACAAATATCATCTCTTTCCATCATGTAGGAATCCTGGAAGCAGAGCCCCTCACTCTATCCAGGACAGTGTTGATGCTGTAGGAGAGGAAGAAAATTACTGGTTAATATTTGAAACATCTAAACAAATTTCACATTAAAAGTGATATTGGAAGCCCTGAAGAAGGATGTTTGGGCTGGTTTAAACAGCTCATTAAACTCCTGTCTTCTCCTCAGCTGATCTCTCTGCTGGATATGAGTTCAGTCCTTATGTTTCTCTAAACATTTAATTCTTGCTAAATACCTATCCCAGATGAACCAGTTTTCTAATTCTCACCACTGCTGCCAGCCCCTGTAACAACAATTAACAGAGAGTGGAAGGTGTTACCTAGATATGATTGGAGACTGTCACAATTGAGGGCACCCCCACTGTGTTTCTGCACAGGCCTAAATCTCTTGCTTCTTATCACAGACACGGGTGTCTTCCTATGCTATCCTTCTCAACATCCTTATTAGCATAACTATGTTCCCAAGAAAAATTGTCTGCTAAAATAGCCTGAGTCTGTGTTGACCAGATAAAGAATGTGCCAAATTAGTTCATTGCCATAAATAATTCTTCAGTGAGGAATTTTACCACTTTCTGCCACAGGTAAATCCCTGTTTAGTACTATTTGTCTATATTAGGCTGATATTTGTCATCCCAGCAATTACACTGCTTGTTCCATCTCCTTATAGTTTGGCCTTATAGTTTCAGCAGTGTCACTTCCTGTTGTAGCATTTGTTTTCAAAGGAACAGCAGGTATTATTCATGCATTCTGTCTTCTAGTTTTACTTCGTGGCTTCATGACATCACTACAGTATTCAGCTTTCCTTCACAATGCTATCTTCAGAGATTCTTGTTTATACAGGGTAGAATTGTTCATACCAGACTAAATCTCCCCTCTTTTAGTTTGAAACCATTTCCCCTTGTGCTATAACAACAGACCCTGCTGAAAAGTCTGTCCCCTTCTTTCAGATAGTCCCCCTTTAGATACTGAAAGGCTGCTATAAGGTCTCCCTGGAGACTTCTCCAGGCAGGGCAGTTCCACCTCTCTCAGCCTGTCCTCAAATTGACTTCCATCCCTTGGAACTTTTTTTGTGACTGTTTTCTGGATGTGCTCCAACAGGTCTATGCCTCTTCTGTACTGAGGACTCCACATCTGGATGCAGTACTCCAGGTGAGGCCTCACCAGCATGGAAAAGAGGGGCAGGATCACCTTCCTCAACCTACTGACCACACGTCTTTTGATGTAGCCCGGGATTCTGTTGGCTTTATGTGCTGCAAGAGCAATCATGCAATCAACTGCATCAAGGGAAGTTTATGCTAGTTTTGAAGTATGCATATTTTAATTAAAGCAGTCAGAATATTGACTACTCTGTCCCAAAATCACCTTTACTTAATGCCCCATGTGTATATTTGCCATCATTAATCCAATGCTCTAGTAAAGATCACATACATTGCAAGATCACTCATTTGCAGGACATGATTAAGACGTGTCATTAATCAATTTTCACAGAATCACAGAATTATAGGGGTTGGAAGGGACCTCTAGAGATCATCGAGTCCAACCCCCCTGCCAAAGCAGGCTCCCTACACCACGTCGCACAGGTAGGCGTCCAGGCGGGTCTTGAATATCTCCAGAGAAGGAGACTCCACCACCTCCCTGGGCAGCCTGTTCCAGTGCTCCATCACCCTCACTGTAAAGAAGTTCTTGCGCACATTCGTGCGGAACTTCTTATGCTGAAGTTTCAGCCCATTGCCCCTAGTCCTGTCCCCACGCACTACTGAAAAGAGACCAGCCTCGCCACTATAGCTCCCACACCTCAGGTATTTATAAACCTGGATCAAGTCCCCTCTCAGCCTTCTTTTCTCAAGGCTAAACAGACCCAGTTCCCTAAGTCTCTCCTCATAGGGGAGATGGTCCAGGCCCTTCACCATCTTTGTGGCCCTCCGCTGGACTCTTTCCAAGAGATCCCTGTCTTTTTTGTACTGGGGAGCCCAGAACTGGACACAGTATTCCAGATGAGGCCTCACCAGGGCAGAGTAGAGGGGGAGGATCACCTCCCTTGACCTGCTGGCTACGCTCTTTTTAATGCACCCCAGTATGCCATTGGCCTTTTTGGATACAAGGGCACACTGCTGGCTCATGGCCAACCTGTCGTCCACCAGGACGCCCAGGTCCCTCTCAGCAGAGCTCCTCTCCAGCAGGTCTTCCCCCAACCTGTACTGGTGTATGCAATTATTTCTACCTAGATGCAAGACTCTACACTTGCTTATGTTAAACCTCATCCGGTTTCTTACTGCCCAGCTCTCCAGCCTGTCCAGGTCTCTCTGAATGGCCGCACAGCCTTCAGGCGTGTCAGCCAATCCTCCCAGCTTCGTATCATCAGCAAACTTGCTGAGGGTGGTCACTATCCCCTCATCAAGGTCGTTGATGAAGATGTTGAACAAGACTGGACCCAGCACAGACCCCTGGGGGACAATTTTAATATCTGTACAGAAAGTCAGTTACCTAGCTTTAGTTCACAGGACTCAAGAGAGAAAAGAGCTCATTTCTCTGAAGAACAAAGTCTAGGTGTGATAGCACTGAGAAGTGTATGCTGACAGATAAAATAAAAAACTAAAGCAGTTCAAAGAAATAGCCCTGGCACACACAGGGAAAATATCACTCGCTGACCTCAGCTTCAACTCATTCCTGATTACTACACAGTAAAAAGTGCACTGAAAAGTGCAGGAAAGAATAATAATAATTTTAAAAAGTCATATCTGATCCTTCTCTGATTATCAGAACTTCATCTGCCTTTCCCTAAGTGCTGCAGGAGTCAAAGAGTTTGTGTAAACACAGCTCACAGAAACAGGACCTAAAATCCAACCAGCCATTGCTGCAGCACAGGCAGCAGAGAGCCCTGCTCCACACTGACTTTATGACCATGCAGGGAAATGATCGGAGGAGCAGGAAATAACCACATTAGCCAACATCAGTGGTACACAACGGTAAGTGTTATAATTGCACAGTCAACTTATTAACCTCCTCGTGAATTCCCTTTGTGTTGCTCAAAGGCACTGACATGACAAGGTGTTTGCCATTTTCCCAGCTCTGAGCTTGCCTGGAGGAGGGGAAGATACGATAGTGGGCAGCCAGCAGGTGGGAGGGAGGGAGAAAATATTCAAGATCCATATAGCTAGCTGCTTGAAACTGCTGATAAATTACTATTTAAGGAATAGTTTCATGAACTCTCCTGATATTTCATTGGTTTTGGTAAGTTTAATAGATAGGGCTCAATTTCTAACCCCCCCCCCCCACACACACACACACCAGAATTCTTTTTTTGTCTATTTTCCATGAAGCTTTTGTTTAGATTATGGCTGTCACAGCCATCCAGAACCTCATTCATTCAACTCTTTCATGTAGAAATGACAACAATTTGCAGAGCTGATGAGACAGCATCTCCTGTGAAATGCCACTCACTCTTCTCCTGACCCAGATTTCCCTTAGCCCAAAGTGATTTTGTTTCACTTGGCTTTGTTTTGTTTTGTGATAAATATGTTAATATTGGTATGCTGAAGACCTCTGTTTCATAGTGCATTTATTTTCTGAGGGTCTTGAAATCAGTGCCTCCTTCATCTTTGCAATATTAAAATAAGCACCACCATTGCAACATAAGAACAGAAAGGAAATTGAAAGGAAAATAAGAAGAAATGTCATCTGGATTGCTGAAAATCAAATGTTTTAAAACAAATGACTTATGTGTGAAATCACTTCTGACTGCCAAATCCACTCCCAATAGTAGTGACATGGGTTACACTAAGGGGTATTTACGCAACAGGTAATTAAGTATCATTTTAATTAAGTCATAAGTTATTTAAGGTAATAAAAATAATACAACCACTTCCTACTCATTTTCCCTCATATTGAACATTGCCACAGCCTTTTCCATCAACTCATCACAACCATGCCTACTAACCATGCCCCCCACATGCCACATTTACATGTTTCTTGAACACCTCCAGGGATGGCAACTCCACCACCTCCCTGGGCAGCCTGTTGCAATGCCTCGCCACTCTTTCTGAGAATAAATTCTCCCTAATATTCAGCCTGAACCTTCAGCGAAGACCTCACTGAACAGTACCTTTATAGGTCATTTTTCTTGAACAGCTGATCTAACTGCAGACTGTTGTTTTGCCCTCTCAGAAGCTTGGTCATCCTAGACCTGCTCACAGGGAAATGAGGGCTCAGGAAATACCTACCCTGCACCATAGCTGACGCAACAATATGAAGTCACCAGATGCTTCACTGATTTCTCCCCTTTACTGGCAATTTAACTGGGCACAAGCCACAATACACAAGAAACCATTATCAGAAAAGTTTTTTTGTGTAACTATCTCCAAAAAAATCCTTGATTTTTTAATTTTTTTTTTTAAAGTATTCTGCAGGTTTGTGTTTACAGTTCCTATTTTATTAATCCATTTCTATCCATTTATCCACTCCACACTTGCAAGGAGACCTCAGCCACTAATTCACTGCACCTCAGATCCCTTCACTTTTATAGCTAGCAGGCTGCTGCAGAAGGGCTTTCTTAGGCCTGAGAGTTGTGTGAAAGAAGAAAAATTCTCCATAAGACCAGTTCCAAGATATTTTGAGCTTTATTACTCCAAGCGAAGATGTTATTTTTCAGCTTTAAATTCATAGTGAACATCTTCACATTTGTCATTGTCTCTATATTTAATCTCTATTTCCATGCAAATCATATTACTATTAACTAGACTTTGCTGGACATGGCAACACACATCTTCTTATTCTTGTTTTTGGAACACCATACAACAAAAATGTAATGTGTTGGGTTTTTTGCCAATAAATTTCATGGTGACAGCTGCACTATGAACTTCCATTTTCAGACACTTAAACAGACTCAAATCCATATGCTTTGATTCAATTCCAAGAAGCATCCTTACCACTACAACCTATTCACCCTATTTTTATAACCATGCTGACATATTTCATGTGGATGTCAGGAAATATTCCTTCTCAGCACCTGCATCTGCACAGTCAAAAAGAAGTTGGTTTTGCTTCGTCTTCCAAGGGTAATTTAAAGAAAGAAAGAAAGAAAGAAAGAAAGAAAGAAAGAAAGAAAGAAAGAAAGAAAGAAAGAAAGAAAGAAAGAAAGAAAGAAAGAAAGAAAGAAAGAAAGAAAGAAAGAAAGAAAGAAAGAAAGAAAGAAAGAAAGAAAGAAAGAAAGAAAGAAAGAAAGAAAGAAAGAAAGAAAGAAAGAAAGAAAAGAGAAAGGAAGAAAGAAAGGAAGAAAGAGAGAGTGAGAGAGAGAAAAGGAAAGGCAAATAAAATCTCTCTTTGGAGTAGACAATGATATCCAACCAGTATTCCTCCTCGTTGGGAGGTTGGAGCCATTTCATACAATCAGCATGACTTTTTGCTCAAGGTCATACTTTCAAGTTTGAGAACCTATTCTCTTTGTAAATCCATTTTGAATGTTGTCCTCTTTCAGCCCTCATTCAGACTTTTGTAACAGTTTTACTCCTTCTGCCTTGTGATCACTGAGACTGTTATAGATGAATAATGAATTCTGCTGGAGGTCAGAGGCAGAACTGAGTCAAGCAGTATGGCTTATTCAGCCTCTGGTGAAGTTAATTGATTTAATACCCAGTGTATGAATACTTTCATGGGCCCAAAACAGCAGTGTCTGCAGAGCTCTTCAAGGCGAAGAAAAGCAAAACAAAAATAATGATGAGAAGTTAAACAAGGTCAAATTGGAAATAATATACATGCTTTTGACAGCAAATATGATTAGCCACTGGAACAAACTACCGTGAAGAACAGTGAAACTATTATCTCCTGAAGTCTTTGAATCAAAATGGTGGAGAACTTTGTGTACATTATGCTTTGCTTTTCCAAATACAAGTGTGTGGGCCTACTGATAGGGGAACAATGAGGCTTTCTACAGACCCCCAGAAGGCAGACTGGATACTTCAAGGTTGTTTTTTTTTTTTTAATACCATAAATTTGGCATTGTCTCATCATCACTGAGCTGAACTACCAAATGAGAATAAAGCAATATCTCCTCTACTAGGAATGTTTCCCAGCTCTTGCTGGTACTGATTTTCCCATTTCATGCACTGATTCAGAACACAGAAAAACATCATTTTTAACACATCTTTTGTAGAAGGCACTGGATGTGTTACAAATCAGGGGCTCCGTTCACAGGCAGATACTGTACCAAACCACTCAGCTTCCCTATCACTTATGTAACTGCTTCATTGATTTTAGCAAAAACTTGATAGTCAAGCATCAGGAAGGAAATTGAATTTACTCTCCAGCTGCATTCCACCATTCCCACCTTGCCACTTCTCATTCTGCTCTTTCTCCTTACTTGTCCTGGTGCTCAGTAACTGCCCATTGCATTTGTTCTAAGAAAGGGCTCTAAGAGTCATTGAGGAAACTTATTTGTTCCTTGCATGAAAAAGTAGTCTGTCTGCAGAGTGTTTGATGGGTTGTCAGGAAATCTTTTTGTCAGTACAGCTAGCTTGAATGAAGGTGCCAATACTTTCCCACATAACAAAAAAATGTGGCCTTGAATTAAACAGATGAAGAGTCTGATATAAATGTGTTTGGGTTTTGGTTGGTTGGTTGGTTGGTTTGGTTTGCTTTTGTATTTCTTTGTCATGATAGCTGTCATTTTTACATGGACGTATGATGCTTCATAAGTAAGATAGCCAGCCTGATAAGGTGTCTGGAGGTTTTTGTTACTTAGCCAGAAAAGCCTCTGCTGAATAGAAAATATGGGATGCAGTAAAAGAATAATGGAAATAAAAGCTCACATTGAAGTTGTATGGAAGGGAGACATTAAATGCTCAGAACAAATCTTCCAAATAACTGGAGTACTGACGTGCAATCTGTAATGAATGAAGCACATATTACTCTTTTCATGGAGACTGGCAAGATTTCTGCCCTCTCCTCCCTGGCCTGCACCATTACCTAATTCTCTCACTGCGATCAGAAGCAGTTAAATCCTCACATTTCACTTGGGTTAGCAGTTCCCACCAAGTGTCAGAAGTAAAAAAAATTGTACTGGAAAGCAACAATGGCAAGGCAGAGTAAAAGGCTCTTTCATTAATAGCATATCACCTCAGCACACAAACCAATCACATTATTCTCTATTCTTATGCCTCAGGAGAAAGGAATATAGTTTTCTATAGCCCTTCAAGCCCTTTCAAAGAGGCCTGAGTCCACCAAGGTGTTTGATACAAGGGATGATTTAAGGGCAGGGCAGACTTCTTAAAGACATAGCATCCTGCTTAGGGGCATGACAGAAGGATTCCACGTGGCTTATTTTGGGAAGACATTTTCAATTGTGGCTTAATGGAGGAAGAACAGTTTATTGCACCTAACCCTCTCAAGTTCTATTAAAAAAGTGTGTATAAGTATTTCTGACCTACCACGCACCATGATTCCCTTATGCTTGGTGTTTTCACATATGTTAACCTACAGATAAGATGTATAAGCCTTTCCTAAAGAATCAAAAAGACTTGAATGGTGTCTGAGGGAGAACAGCTTCTCCGAGACAACCAGACCGTGCTATGTTGGGTACCATTAAGGGTATTCTGCAGTCACTGTGACTCTGTGACACTGTGACTCTGTGTCCTCTAAGCAGGCACAGCTTAGAGGACTCTCAGTGGTGTCTTTGCTGTGTCCAAGTAACTGTTTTGAAGTATGATGGTGCTTCTAAGCTGCATCTGACAAGAGTAAATTACCTCCACAGTGCCCTACATAGTACCTCACCCTATGGTTGTTCCTGGACTATGTAAAAAATATTTCCTGCAAGAGTAACCTTTTATCTTAGGACTTAGAACTTTATTTCTGTAACAGAATCTCAATTGTTACTAATTGGAGGGGAAAAAGAAAAAAAGAAAAAAGAAAAAAAAAAAAAGTACTTGAAACAAGTATAAGTAACACAGCAATATCTTTTTGCACCTACAGGATGGATTAAACTCTTGGCACAAGAGATGAAAAAGATGAAGCATGCACAACTGATTGAGTTACTAATTTTGAATTCCATAGATAGGAGAAGCATTTTCAGGATAAATTCTGCTTGCATATTGCAAGCTTGCCAAAAGCTACTTTTGTGTAATTACCTTTTCCACAATACCACCACAAAGGGAGGCAGGGGTCATGTATACTGAGCTGTGGATATTGCTTGTGGGTGCAGTTCTACAAGTTACACGTGTGGACCAGGTTTTTAAATATCTTGTCTTGAAAGCACCTAGGTCTGGATAAGCTAAATGGATGAGTTTTTTGGTCTAGCACAAAATTAGCATTTATTTCTAGTCTCTGCTGCTTTAGTCTGTGACCAGAATCCTGTTATGCTAAGTCCTGCAATTTCTTTCCTAACAAGGGGATGAGCAAATAATTATTTTTTTCACTGGTAGCTGCATTGTATTTCTTTCAGTGTTCGTGTTAACTTACTCCTTCCAGCTGTCTCTGAAGGTATCTTGTTCAGTACAGGCTCCCTGTGCTGATGTGAGTCTCAGCGATGGAGAGGTGGATTCAGGATCCATAGGAATATATGAACCAAGCCAGCAGCACCAAACAACTCAAGAGAGACTTTTCCACCAAAGCCAATCAGCATAAAATGGCTTTCACATCTCACACACCCCTGAGAATTTTCCTTTGCTCTTGACTTTTCCTCATGATCATGTTCCTACCACTACTGAAAGGACACCCTAGGGAACAGTCTTGGCAACTCTTCACACTGAATCTTGTATTCTGGCTGGAATCAAAACCTCAAGAGTCTGGTGCTCATTATCATGGATGCCAAAGCACATTAGGGGCTTGAAGAGCCTTTTCCACAGCAATTGTAACAAATACCTTTCCAGACCTTGGTGGTAGCACTTGGCTCCACTTTATCTGGTTGTTTGGCACAGAAACACTTGTGTGCACAGTCTTAAAAACAAAAAAACAAATACGGTGGATGAAACATCCCAAAATTGACATCACCTGAAGCCTTGTTAGAATTCAATGCAAATTATTCCTTTTTTTTTTTTTTTTTTTTTTTTTTTTTTTTCAGTAAGACATTTGGTTCTAGAATCACACTGATGAAAGCTATAAAGAGCCACAGGCCAAGAAACAGAATGGATAATAGAATGGACATAAGATCACATGCAAAATTTTCACATGTACAAGCACAGTCCCAAGCCTGGATATAGAATCATCAAATACCTTGAGTTGGAAGAAACCCACAAGTACAATCAAGTCCAACTTCTCCCTCCCTCCCTCCCTCCCTCTCCCTCCCTCCCCTCCTCCCTCCCTCCCTCCCTCCCTCCCTCCCTCCCTCCCTCCCTCCCTCCCTCCCTTCCTTCCTTCCTTCCTTCCTTCCTTCCTTCCTTCCTTCCTTCCTTCCTTCCTTCCTTCCTTCCTTCCTTCCTTCCTTCCTTCCTTCCTTCCTTCCTTCCTTCCTTCCTTCCTTCCTTCCTTCCTTCCTTCCTTCCTTCCTTCCTTCCTTCCTTCCTTCCTTCCTTCCTTCCTTCCTTCCTTCCTCTTTCATTCTTTGGTTCTTTCCTGTGACACACTTAAATAGAATTCAGCCTTTCACCAGCCACTAGCACAGAATGCTAATATGCAAAAAGGTCAGCTGCTTTCATCCTCTGCAGTACATCATTTTAAAAAAGAATCTCTTGACTCACGTGGGCCTCTAACAAATAAGCATCAGATGCTTTTCTCAATCTTGACACTCTCTGCCTGGAACAAGGAAAGCAGATCTATCCAAAAATATAATGCTGCTGTATTTATAGCTGAGCAGAAAGTTTAGAATGTAAATTAAAGTGCATGGAAATCATCTGACATTGCTTAGTGATCATATCAGTTTTCCAGAAGGTTACATAGCATTTCTGAATTTTTCAGCTCAGTTGTAGAGCCCAAGCTGACCAACAATGGCTGGCTGTATCAATTTGGAAATATATGGTTTTAATGCAAAATGATCAAGCTTTGAATGAGATAGGAATTGAAATGAGACTGGGAAAACAGACTGACTTTTCTATTCTGATTGCCTCTTGGCAAGCTCTAGCATTTCCTGTGTTTCACTTGAGCCTTGGCAGAGATTGTTTTAGAATCTTCACCCTATACAGCAGCCAGACGTGCCAGGAAAATTTAAAGGAAAGAAACAATGACAATAATACTCAGGATTTCTCCCTCTTAAACCTCAGTAAGCCATGAAATTTATAGGGTTGCAGTCGGAAAGCATGTACAGACAACTCGCAGTACTTTGGTAGTCAACACAACAGTATTCCTGCTGCACAGCCAAATTGTTGTTGTTCACAGAAGTATCAATTGCTGTAGGCTGGGTACCTGCTGACAGCCCCCAGCAAATGCAGTTAAAAACAACCTTTGTGACATGTTGCGACTAGTGAGGTTCTGGGATCTTCGTTGTCTCTGATCAGGGGAATGCAGTGTAAGTCTAGGAATGATATCAGCCATTTGGATGCCATCTCAGTACTGCAGGAGAAATAAACCTTGCATAACAGTTTCACTTTGTAGAATTCATAATCCAGCACCTTCTAACATTTAAGCAGGTTAATATTAGAGCATTTCCAATGGAGTTATTGCACTGGAAAATCCTGAAAACATTACCCTGTGCATTATATTCTCCAAAACATTATTTTCCATAAGCCTAAGGCAACATCCAAATTATCTGACTAACTCATCTTACATTTCCCTTACACTACAACAGATTCTTGTTTATTTGTAATACAGACTCTGTCTAAAGCTGGAACCCCCCCTTCACTCCATTTTTATCAATGCCTCTGGAAATGTTATCAAACACAGGGTTGGGTGAAGTCACAGTGCATGAATGGAAGTATTCAGAAGCGGTTTTGCACTACTGCAATGCTTAATGGAGGGGGATTTCTTGGGTATCCCTCATAGCCATCATTGCAGATAGTACCTAGTGAGGTGAGACTCAATGAGATGCCCTGAGAGGTTCTTAGAGAGCACAGATCATCACCAACATCTGAATGTGTATCTATTAGCAGCAGTCCTTGAGGAGGTTGTGATCAAAGCAGGCAAAATTGATTAAGGGGGGAAAGGAAAGGAGAAGTAAGAACCAGAGGGATTTGCTTGAAGCTGTTTGGTCTGCTCATGTCAGGAGCAAAATTTCATTTCAGGTTCTTGATCTTAACACAGACTTAAAGAACTCTGCTGTGTCACTTCAGAAAACATACGAGGCTTTTACAAGCTGTTTTGCTGAACTGACCATAGACATCTATTAAAGTTTTTTGGTGTTGCTTTTTTTTTTCACCCATAAACAAACACTTATAGAAGCATTCCTGCCTGAGGAGTCTAATCCTCTTAGAGCCTTAGAAGAGACTCGCAGAGATTTTTGTCTGTTTTCTGTCAGTGTTAGAGGATTTGATTGATTCTTTCATTATATTCCCAGCTAAGAATAATAGAGAGTGACATTTTGTTTGGAGAGATACGCGCTGGGCTTAAAAACCACTCCCAGTTCATCCTCAAGTACCTGTGAGAGCTCTGGAGAGTTGAACAGCACTTACTGTTTCAGATGTTCAGTCTAACACAGAAAATATTTGTTTTTCTCTTAGCTGAAAGTGTTACATTGAGTACCTGATTGTATCCTGGGTGTCTTTCTCTTGATTTTAACCAAAGCTCGGCCAACGCCCTTTCTGCAAGGATTCTTGCAACCCTGATTGGAAGATAGCCTTACACTCAGCAAGTCAGATCAGAAGCATGAGACAGTGTAGGACAAGAAGCTGGTGACAAGTGGATGCATTGAGGAAACTTGCACATTTGCAGGTGGATCCTCAAAAGGACTCAGCATTCTGCTCCCTGCTTGCAAATGAAGGTAAATCATAGCAGTGAAAGAGGTCAGGTTGAGGATGGACTCAATGGTCTTTAAGGTTCATTTTTCTGATAGGAAAGATATGACAGTGGTAGCAGAAAAAACCGCCACCCAAAAGCTACAAAATTAGTGGGATCTGGGTTCAAATCCAAGCTCTAATATGGTCCTTGGAAAAATGCCTCCACTTTCCTATGCAAGCTTTTTGTCTCTGCCTTCAGTCCCTCATTCATTTAGAGGCTGAAACATTCAATACAAGAAAAAGTCTCCTGTGTGTTTTAAAGGCGATTAACATGCTGATACCCTGCTGGATGCGGGACTGCAGAACGCACAAATGAAAGCACAGGATGCAGCACAGTACCTCTTCTTTGAGTAAATCTCCATTTGCATTCAGCACAGACACCACAGCACACAGACACACCCTCAGCAACTCGGAGCAGCTAAAATGCTCTGACTCCTGCTTGAACAGCTCCTGATAAGGCTATCTGTTGACAAAATCCCTTTTTATATCAGGATTCCTTTATTACTCAGGTGTTATCTGGGGATAAAACAACCAAAAGTGGGGCAGTTGTGTTGTCATCAGAGCACTTGAAGCACAAACCTTGCTATTAGTGTCAGTGCTTCATGAGGCAAAGAATGCCTTAGAAAGAGAGGAAAGGATTTGGGAGAAAGCACTTAAATTTGGCAAGAACCGAACAATTAGCAATACAGATGAGGATGCTGAAGCTCAGGAGACCTTGCTGAGCTGCTGTGCCAGCATCACATGACCGGGGAGCGTATCTGAAGGTAATAGCAAGTAACTTAATTAAGCTCTCAACGGATTGGGAAGCTTGGAGAGCATTAAAACATATATATAAATATATCTTTCTCTCATCAGGTGGTTTTCAGCAAGCTCTCTTAGTTCCCACACAATGGTATTTTCAGTGTCTTATTAAGCACAGCAGGAAACTTAAAAGCTTAAACGTCCTTGAATGTTTTTGTCTTGTGTTTGGCAACCATTTTCCTTTGCTGCCCTCTTGTGGGATAGGAAACAAAACGTCCATTCAGAACAAAAATAAGAGGCTTCATTCACCAAAATGTGTGCTGACCTGAATTCACCTAGAGGGTAGATAGATGGATCTTTGTGAAGTGAGCTTGTTTTACTTCATATCATTCCCTCATGAGGTTTGTTGGGTTTTTTTGTTGTTGATTTTTTGTTTTGTTTTGATTTGTTTTAGTGCCAGTTTCTGTACAGTAAAGCATCTCAAATATAAAATATCCATGTTGTAAAGCATTATCACTCAGGTTAGACGAAACAGCATGAAGGAATTTTTCTTTGAATGGAGAAATATACATACATGCTTGTATATATACACCAATATATAAGCAGGTGTTACATATATATGTACATACGCATGCATACATATGGGTAGATAGATAAAGTGCTTACTGCCACGGCATTTAGAACTGAGAAATACAGTGTTCTTGTACTGTCTATGAAGTAAGTTCTTTCTGTTCTCTAGAGGCTGGTCTGTAACAGACTTTGAAGAAAAATCCAGGCAAATTTAACTGACACATTTTTTCTTTCTATTAAAGAAAGAAATGCTGAAGTAAGCAAGTTTTTATCACAGCAGTTCTGAGGATCCCAGTGGCACGAACACATGCATGCATCTCATGTTACAGATGGCTTTCTTCTCCATGAGCACACTGTTGCAGAAGATATTCCAAGAATGTGATTATTCTTTGTGGCAATACAGCTTTGACTCCCCAGAAAAATCATTTTTCATTTTATCTATCTGTTTATGGAACCGTGTGAGATGTTTGATGATGAGGTTATGCAAGACCTTGTTTATTATATGAGGAATATTTTCTGACTTGCATGAATTACATTGTTTGTTTCTCTATGCAGACAATCTCTTTAGCCAAAATAGCGAAAGAACAAAAAATCCACCAAAAAATAAAGCAACACACAAGTATCTATTAGCTAGATCCTAGAAAGATGGGTTTAGTCTGGAGGACTGAAAAAGGCCACAGACAATTTAAGGATGCCTCCAGCCAGCAACGAGTTAAACATACGGAGTAATTTAATGGTGGTGAATTATTAGGAGTGACATATACTTTGCATTTTATAGTTATTGTATGTTTCTTTCACAGTACTAGTTTATTAACATCTACATTTCCCACTGAATAATGTTTATGATTAACCGAATGTTATTATCCAATACAGGGTGGCCCAGAGCAGATAATGCAATCATCTCTGGATGCACTGCAGCCAAGGCTGCCTCCAGCCTGCTTCACTGTCAAGCAAAATATCCACAGACTACATGACATAAACCTGTGAGGCCTGAAAGCCTTGACGTTATCCCAGTAAAACAGAGCTGCAAAAGCCTGTGGGGCTGCAGGGCTCTGTGGCTACAGCCTCACAGGGAGACCTGGTCTCAGGACAGCATCAGCTGGGGCACTTTAAATATGTTATTTAAAGTTTTTTCATGCCTCCAATTTCCTCTCCAGTTAAAATGTATCTCTTTAGGAAGAAAGACCTAGTTGGTGTCCCATACTAAGCAGATGTATATTCACATCTTTTGGATGTGGCTGATTTTTCCAATGCTCAGGCAGTTTGTGTTGTTGTAAACTCTTCCCATGAGTTTTCCACATGATGCACGGGGAGTCTCTTTGCCTGAGTATAATCTGTCATTATCTTGACAACAAAAGCAAACAGAGGTGTTGGGGTGGTTGTTAGTGCAAGTAGGGAAAGGAACCTTTCTCATTAAGTCCATCTCAGACTCCTTTCATACGTCTCTTCTAAGAGCAATGATAGCACACACAGGTATGCCAGGTTGGCTTTTTGGGGTAGGCAAATATTAGTTCTCAGAGAGATAGATTTGAGTGGTTAACCACCACTTTCCTCTCCAAGCAGATATACTCATGAAGCCAGTGCTTTCTTTGGGATACTTCACAGTCACTGCTGATGCAAAAAAGTAAAGCCCAAACTGTAGGATTCCACATGAAATGTTGATATTTAAAAATATTAATAATGAGTTCACCTGAGGGGATGATTTCAGGAATCCACATCAGTAAGCTGCAGGTATCAGTGTTTCTGTTGAGCCATGCTGCATCTCAGTTTGTAATGTGTTTGGATTCTAAAATACACTGCAACTACACATGCTTTGCATTGGGGATTCTTCAGTTACTTAGAGAAACAAAGAACATTCTTTGTGAGTAGTCGCTGTGTTCCTATAAAAAGTTTTAAGTAGGAGGTCACATATGCTAGAGGAGGACGTATGGCAGATAAAGTCAGAAAGTTAATCAACTTTCAAGCGGTCAGAAGTGCTGCGTGCTGCGTGCTGGGACCTCAGGTCCGGAGGGTGAATCACTGGGGTGGAATGGATTCATCTACTACAAACTTGGTGATAAAAATTAAAGCACTCTAGTGAGGTTCTACTAGAGAAAATAAAGTGGGCATTGTTAGGGCATTCTTTTCATCAGTTACTCCCAAAATATTTTCTAACAAGGTTCAGCACCAGTGCCACAGTCCTACAGATGATAAAAAGGAGACACAGAGAAGCAAATCAATTTATACAAGGTCACTCAGCAAGCAAGAAAAATGCCATTCTTTGACTTACAGACCAGTATTCTGCCCACTTGACCGTACTGCACAATGTTTGCATTCTCTGAGGACAGAGAACACTCTATTTGTTCATGTAATGCCTAGCATAACTAACTGTGAGTGCCTTTCTGAAGTTGATGGATGCCATTCAGTGTGCTAAATAGTCTGGCCATTCAGTGATGCTTTCCATGTAAACTCTGAGCTCTCTTTATCTCCTCTTTTTCTGTGCAAAAGCACACAGTAAGAGACAGCACTAACTTATGTTTCAAAATAGGGCCAGGCAAATATTACCATCAGTAATCTGCTACGGTAATTACTGTTTTGTTTAAATCAGTGTCACTTCAGTAAACACGTGCACCTCCTGTCATATATCTCATTAACAAACAGTCCAAACATGAAGAGCAAAAATATCTATTACATTAACAAACAGAGAAGGTGTGCAAAGGAAATTAGGATGCTGTTCAAGGCCAACGGAAATATCTGTAAAACACCTATTGATGCAAACTGATATAGCTCTGTTGCACCGGCTTATGCTACGTTAATTAATACCAGCAGACATTCTAGCTCATAAGTCATTGTTTTCTGCACATCTCGTTTAAGGAACAAACAATGTAACCAATTAAATTCTCTAATTATTAAAAGGAAACCAACACCTTGAGGTCCCAGCTTTTCTGCAGTCATTTTTCTTGTGCCCTCATGTAGAATGTGCCATAGTGGGTGAAGTCATCCAAGTTTCCATTCATTGACCCCACGGTAACATTTAACACACACAATGCAGAGAACAAATGACAAGAGAAAGAAGCGATGCCAATTATTATCTGACTTGCTGGTTTTCAATAATGAGCAGTAAATTCAGTTCTGAAGCAGTTCATGGACACGTGGAAGAGAACACATGCCAGACTCTGCTGACAGCCTTCCCTGTTCAAACTCTGTGCATTCATCACATTTTTTTGTGATGGAACTCTAACAATACATTTATTCACTAGGGAAAATAATGTATTGCACTTCCAGGTCTTTTTTTTTGCTTTACTCCCTCCTTTCTTTTTTCTTTCCCTGATAGCAAAATCTGTCAAAATCTAATGAACTGCAGAATCTCATTCCACTGCACTGCAGCTGAAAAAATCACTATGATTTTCTCCTTGTTACAATCGTATTTCAAAAACTTATCAATTTTTTGTTCCTCATGGGATCTGGGAATCATATATTTTGTTTTTTTCAAGACACATTTGTTACTGTTTTACATAAGCACTGACAGAGAGAGAGGTCCTTTTCCCTTCCTAACTTTGTAAATTACAGCCTCTATATGCTATCCACAGAGCATAATACAAAGAACAGGATAATCCCAGTCCTCAGACTCACAGACTGAAAGACAAGCACAATAGCATCTAATCTCCCAGGCCTCTCCAGAAAGCACAGAAATCCATTCATGGCACTTATCCACTCCATATCTCCTGCATGGAGTGTGCCCCGCTGGCGCAGTGGTATAAAGTGCTGCTTGCAACACCAGAGGCCTGGGGTTCGAATCCCCCGGGCTGTGGTGCAAGTTGGTAGAAGTGCTGCTCTGCTACACAGAAAGACTCGAATCCCGGGAGCTGGACTCAATGATCTCTAAGGTACCTTCCAACTCGCATGATACTGTGATCATCTAGTCCAACCATCCTCCCATTACCATTGCTACCACCAGCCACTAAACAATATCTCATATCTCCTCATCCAGACACCTCTTGAACAGTGCCAGGGACAGCGACACCACCACCTCCCTGGGCAGCCATTCCAGCACCTGACCGCTCTCTGAGAGAAAGTTGTTCCTTATGTCTAATCTAAACCTCTTCTGGTACAACTTGCAGGTTCCGTTTGTTGCCTGGGAGAAGAGGCCAAACCCCTCCTCATCACAACCTCCCTTCAGAAAGTTGTAGAGTGCAATGACAAAAAATAAACTGAAAAGTCTCCCCTGAGCCTCCTCTTCTCCAGACTAAACAATCCCAGCTCCCTCAGCCACTCCTCATAAGACTTGTGCTCCAGACCCCTTGGTAATTTAAGCTGTCATCATCATTCAATACCCTTACTGGTATTTTAAGCTGACATCATCACTGCCCAGCAGTTTTCCAAGGAGATTTACGCTGTGCCTTGTAGCACAAGCCCAGAACATGTCTCAGAGCTGACTTCCCCAAAGAGATCTCTCAAAGCCTCTGTGGTGGTAAAAAAGGATTCTGCAAGACCCAGAAGAAGAAAGAATCCTTGCCTCCACAAGCTACTCCTTAATTTATGCCCTGCTGGTGTGTCGTTAGTCAGATCTGATGATATCAGGAAGAGCTCAGAGCAGAACAGAGAAGTTAAACCCTAAGAAGCACCTTGTCTCTTCAGTTTAGACTGACCTGGGAGGTTTAGGAGGTTTCTAATCAGCAGACTTACTTTTGCTCAGCTGGTGGCTGGATGGGAGTTACAGAAGCCTGTAATGTCAGAACTGCAAACTGCAGTGTCATTTAGCTAGATTAGTTTAGCATCTAGTCTTTTCTTTTTATTTATCTCCCCCAGTTTCCCAAGAAGCTTTTATTATTATTCGTTAAGACTTCACTGTTTTGAATGTACTTCCCTTCATGTAGTGATGCTCTAGATACATATATGAGATTGAAACCCCTCAGCCAAAGAATTACTTTGCTTTACTTGGTTTGTTTTTGCAGACCAAAAGATTCAGATGCAGATTGTGGAAAAGTTTCAGAATCCTAGAAAATAAGACACCTGAGCCATTTGTCTGACCCAGACACCATCAACTCAACCAATAGAATTAAATTTCTGTCTCTACATCTTATTCAGTACCACTAACTTTTTAGCTTTTACTAGCTGCTGCCTGAAACAAAAAGAATATTATCTGAATCATTTTGTTTCTTTTTCTCTGAACCTCCTGTTGTATTTGCTAGCAGCTCTGTGTCCCTTTACTGTTATTTCTCCCACCTTCATAATGTTCACATTTCTCTGCAACTCTGGGAATCCCATCAACAAGTAGTCTTTTTAGACCATTAACACAGGTGTTAAACACAACTGATTCTAATGGTAACCCACCACCCACTTCCACAAAAACACTTCAGTTTCAGTGGACTTAACCAACTTACCTGGAAAAACATTTTGAATTAATGCTTAGATGAGGTTTCTTCAGACACTGTGCTAAGTATTTCTTCAAAATCCTAAGTGTTTCCTTCATTTTATTTCTGGTGTTTATGGAGAGATGCAGATGGCAAACTTTTGTGGTATAATTATTTCATATGTCAAGTCTTCAAAATGCATCCCATAATTTTGCACACAGTGACAGTACTTTCATCACTTCAGGACTCTTCCACCATTTTATTCCCAGGAACAGTGATTACCAGCATCAGTTTCCCTTCATCCTCTATGCATTCTTCTTTAGATTTTCAGAGCTATCCCCAGTTGCCCAATTGTCCAATATTTTTCAGTCAGTGGGGTTGTTCATCTGAATGAATATGATTCTTTGACTGTGGCTCAGACCAGGTTTCAGCTTCAATGAGATGTGAGAAGAGTCTCACCATACTTGATGGTGCAGTTGGACATTCCATCTGTGCATACAATTCAACAAAATAGTGCAATAACACTACTGTGCTCTTTTTCTACTGCAGAAATACCACAGAATACACTATGACCTCCAGATGGTGATTAATCACACACAGCTCTCAGAAGTGGGGCACACCTGGGGACCTGAGTTCTTGTGTGTCAGCACCTGAAGTACTCAAGGTTCTTGTTTGCCTCAGGTGCCACTGGGATTTGTTTTTTCCCATACCTCTGCTCACTGTTGCATGGGGACAGAATACATCAATATCATCCTAGCATGAAAATGGGAGTGTAGATTCAGAATTGTTGCTTTCTAGCTGATGTCAGCATTACCCACAAAGCTACTTAATGGCTATGAAGATGTGGAAAATGTCTCTTTGCCTTGAGGTGACTCTCTGGCTTCAAATTGGATGGTTTAAAGGTTTGCCTAAGAAGGACTAATTAGTTTTGGGAGATACTCTTCTACGCTCTTAATAGATTTCATGCTTAAGGAAATTTAGGTTATGAGACTTAGATGTTCAGATAGCAGAGAAGTTATTTATTCACAGAAATAGAAGGCTGTACAGCTCCTTACTCAACCTTGTGAGGGGGTAAGATATTCCAAAACCTGTAGGTAAGTGGTTTGAAGAAGAGCAACACAATTATAATTTTACCAGTCTTAGAACAGGAAATGATCTGTGTAATAGACTCCTAATTCGACCACCTGCTTTAATTAGGAGAGAATGTAATTAACATTGAAATCACTGACTTGAGACATGGGTTTATGGGAAGTATGAACCAAAGAACTTACAGTATTAGCCCACTGGTCAAATTCAAAAGTTAAGGGTATTTAAATATCCAATTAATGTCCAGAAATTACTTCAGAACTGCTGAATAGTTACTTCTTATCACACTCTTGACCAGCTTAATTTTTGCTTGCTTTTGTCATGCAAGGGAAACATTAGATAAAATACTGCTTTCTTAAAAAGTACCCTTTCAACATTGTTCTTCTCCTAGAATCAAAACATAGCATCATAGCAGACACTCTGAAGAAAACAATTCTGTCCCAGCTGAAACTAAGACATATCTCATCAGTTTTAGAAGTCCAAATTAAAAACACTTAAAACTGACAGAAATTCCTCCACAGATAGCTCTATTCTGAGATTTGGGGGCAGTTGATGTTGTACCAATTTGGTAATAACCTTATGAAAAGCTGAACTGGTACCCTGGTGAGGAGGTCAGCTCTTCTCTGCAAGGGTAACTGCAAAGCTGGAGGTCTGGCTCTATCCTTCCATCAGAGAGCTGGGTGAGCACTACAGAAGTTAGTGTCCATACACAACAACTTCCAAAGTCATTCTACGTACCCTCTTTGTTCAATGGCCCCAGCAAAATTTAATTATGAAATTTTACAGTGCTTTCATTTTTATCAAGGGTTAATGGTTGATTATCTTCCAGCTTAATTCTCTAGCAAATGTTGAGTATTATCTTAATGCATTTTTGTTCAGAATTTCCCTTTTATCACTGTTATTAATCTGATATCTATCAGTCAAGCAAAATTCAAATTTCTCATAAGGATGCTATGCAGAAAATTAAAGATGATCTCTCATGGCTGCTGAGAACAGTTCTCCATTATCTTTCATTACCATAATGAATTTTCATCACTGGCAAGAAGTGTAAAATCGGGTTTAAAAATATCCTGCTTCTCAAACTGAAGTTAATCAGGTCATCCTTAGGGATGGAAAGATTTTAATGTGTACTATCTGTCAAACTCTGGACAAAGAATATAACCTGTAGAGGTGTTTTATAGAGAAGCTTCAGCCTGCAAAGCCAGGGGGTGATATGGATCCCCAAATAAGATCACCTTTAATTCTTTTGAGGCCATGCAAACACACTATAAACAAAAGACAACAAGAGTAGAAAAGTGTTATGTCTGTAATACTGTCAGCGTGCTAATGTGATAAAATCCTAATTTCAGAAAGATCACAGGGAATGTGGTAAAAGTCATGACTAACCTGAGGCCTGAGATGTTGTCTTATTCACAGGATTATCCTCTAATACATGTTCCACAACTCTGGTCATTTACAATGCCACTTCGGACATACAAAGAGAGGAAAAATACATTGATCCTTCCCATTCCTTCCAAAAATCAATTAGTGTGGTTGGTTTTTCAGACAACACAGTTGAGTTTACAAATTTGTTTTTAATAATGTTTCAATTGCATTGTGTAAATTCCTGGAAGAGCAGCATGACAAAGAACTGAACACCTTGCTTAAATGACTTTATTTACCAGTCATATGACTTTATATGTATCAATAACTTCTTTAATCATGAAATACTGTAAAGCCTTAATGTCTGTGTTGCCAGGCTGCTTGAAAAATCCCTCACAATTCCATAGTCAGCAATCAGTGAAGATATTTCACTAAAACAGCAATTATATTTGCTGTATAATCAAGATAATTATGATTGACATTGTTATATCTTTAAATGGAGTAGGTTGTTTCCTGATCACTAATTTATGAAGACAGTATGCATTATGCAGCATCATATCAGAACCTCTCCTTGCACATCTCATACATCTGCCCAAAGTCATAGAATCAAAAAAATGGGTTGAGTTGGATGTGAATTTAAAGTGCTTTCATTTCCAAGTTCCTGCTGTGGGCAGGGCTGCCACCTAGCAATTCAGGCTGCCCAGGGCCTCATCAAGCCTGAAATTGAGAACCTCCAGGAACAGGGCATCCACAGCTCCTTTGGGCAGCCTGTGCCAGGGCTTCATTGACCTCTTAATAAAAAATCAATGAAAAAAGAACTAGGAAAAAAAAAAAAATGAAAATGAAGGAACAAGAATATATGAGAATTTTAATATACAACAGTTAGTACTAGGAAGAACTGTGATCTGCTGCTTGCTCAAAGTTTCATTTTCATTTTCTACAAGTTGCCTGATGAAAACTTACATTAACTTTACATCACACAAAACCTCAGTAAAACCTGTGGAAAACCCTTCCAATAACGCGGTTAGCAAAGTATGGGAAGAAGACATCTGCTGAAGACCACAGGTTCTCCTTCCTTGGAATTTTTGAAACTTGTCTGGGCAAAAACAATGTCTTTCTTGTAAGTTGGTGTAAGTTTAACCTTTTACTGGAGGAGCACTTTATTTCTGCCATTATATCCAGCACCTTGATTTCCTATTGGCCTTCTTTGTCACCTTTCAGGAAGTCTGGATACATTTGTTCTTATTTTTGTATCAAGATCCTTCCATCTCAATTTTCATCCAGTTATATAGGATCTTTTCTAGAGAAACACAAAAGTACCTTAATGTATTTATACTTAGTGACAGTACCAATGGGTCATTGGAATCATTGTAGGTACCTACAATGAACAAATGTTAAAGTTGGATGTCAATTTCAATGGTGATTCTGGTTTATTTTTACTACCCCATACAAAATAAATCAAAATAAATGACTGAATTTAAAATGGAGAGTGAATCCTATAAGATGGCAACAGAGCCCCAGGAATGAGTTTTCATCAAGGCTACAACTAAAATAGCTTTAAAATTTACAGTTTTCTTAATTCCTTGAGGGATGAGTTGCTCATTGCCTCTCTAATATCATTTTTGACATGTCTGATAAGCAGCCTTACCAGAAGATATTGCAACTAGAGAACTTCCTAATCCTTGCTGCCAGATCTTATCAGTGTTCTACTTTTGGACAACAGATCTTCAACATATGTCAGGGCTACTTTCTCCCTTGTGTTTAATGGCTTACCTGTTCTATATGAGTATCAAATCTGTTCTGCAGAGCTCACTATTTTATAGATTAAAACTCACTTGCTATCTTTCTAGTTTCTGGTGGCTTTATGTCATAGCATTTATTTGAAAAGATAACACTTTTTCAAATTACAACATAGTTCTCAGGGGTGACTGAGAGGTTGGTCTTCATATTTTGGAAGAAAATGAGGTTATCAGGTGTAGTCAGCATGGTTTCACCAAGGGGAGGTCATACTCAACCAACCTGCTAGCCTTCTATGATAGTCACTGGCTGGGTGGATGGGGGGAGAGTGGTAGATGCAGTCTACCTTGATTTCATCAAGGCATTTGATACTGTCTCCCAAGACACCCTTATAACAAAGCTGAGTAAGTGTGGGATAGATGAGTGGACGGTTAGGTAGGCTGAGAACTGGCTGACTGGCAGAGCACAGAGGGTCATCATTGGTGATGCAGAGTCCTTTTGGAGACCTGTAACTAGCAGTGTTCCCCAGGAGTCAGTGCCGGGTTCGGTCCTGTTCAACATTTTCATCAGTGACCTCGACGAAGAGATAGTGGCTACCCTCAGCAAATATGCTGATGATACGAAGTTGGAAGGATTGACTGACACACCTAAAGGCTGTGCTGCCATTCAGATAGACCTGGACAGGCTGGAGAGCTGGGCAGTGAGAAACCGGACAGTGAGAAACAAAAGCAAGCGTAGAGTCTTGCACCTAGGGAGGAATAATTATATGTACCAGTACAGGTTGGGGGATGAACTGCTGGAGAGGAGCACTGCAGAGAGGGACCTGGGTGTCCTTGTAGTCAACAGGTTGGCCATGAGCCAGCAGTGTGCCCTTGTGGCCAAAAAGACCAGTGGCATTCTGGGGTGCATTAAAAAGAGAGTGGCCAGCAGGTCAAGGGAGGTGATCCTCCCCCTCTACTCTGCCCTGGTAAGGTCTCATCTGGAATACTGTGTCCAGTTCTGGGCTCCCCAGTACAAAAAAGACAGGGATCTCCTGGAAAGGGCCACGAAATGATGGAGGACCTGGAGCATCTCCTCTATGAAGAAAGGCTAAGTGAACTGAGTCTGTTTAGCCTTGAGAAAAGAAGACTGAGAGGGGACCTGATCCAGGACTATAAGTGTCTGAATTACAGGAGACAAAGTGGTGAGGCCAGACTCTTTTTATCAGTGTGTGGACAGGACAAGGGGAAATGGACAGAAACTGGAGCACAGGAAGTCCAACATGAATGTGCACAAGAACTTCTTTATGGTGAGGGTGACAGAGCACTGGAACAGGCTGCCCAGGGGGGTTGTGGCATCTCCTTCTCTGGAGATATTCAAGATCTGCCTGGATGCCAACCTGTGCGACCTTGTGTAGGGAGCCTGCTTTGGCAGGGGGGTTAGACTTGATGATCACTGGTGGTCCCTTCCCACCCCTATGATTCTGTGATTCTGTGATATGGTTGATCCAAAAGCCACAATCCAACAACAGAAATTAAAATTCAGATAGATATTTCTGTAATGGATTTAGCAGGGGATTGTACTCTGTACTTTTTTGCATGCTTTTTTTTCATGGGAAGGTTGTGAGTTGTTCAGTTTTTCCTTTGCTGCCACTGTAATTCTTCAGTCTTGGGTCACTGCAGGGAGGCAACTGCAGAACAATGAAAGTTTGGCAACATCAGACATGAAAAAATTACAGCCTCAGCTGTTTTCTGTTTTTCACAGCAACACATCGTTCATTATATTAATGCAACTTCTCAAAAGGCTTTGCAGGAATGTTGTTCTTTGTACTATCCCATAATAAACTGGCAACTTTACAGATGACAATTTTACCTACAAATACTCAATAAAGCTCTAACACAGGAGAACATATAGGTTTCTATTCTATTCATATTGCCAGTTGCTAATGGGATCTTATAAGGGAGGCCATATGCAAAATACAGTAAAGTGTGTTGTGATTACAAGCAGTGATTTGAAAAATGCAGATGTGAAGATATAATCTGATTTCCCCTGCTTTTTATTCATTAATCTGATATATCCCGTATCAAGTCTCAATCATAGTCACTGACTACAGTTCATAATCCTCTTGCTTCATTTCTACAAGCATTGCCACTGAAGATAATGATATTATTATTTAATCATGTTCTATAGATAACGGATTCAGACTACAAAATTTGTAACATCTTAGTGGTCTCTTGGCTCCACCTAAAGATGAAGAAATAGCTGACCTGGCTCAGTGGTATAACTAATCTGTGGAGAAAGTAATCCAGGGAGAGAAAGGAACGGTTCTACAGAAACCTACATATATAATCACAGAATCACAGAATGTATTGAGTTGGAAAGAACTCACAATGATCAAGTCCAAGATCATCCCTCTCCTTCTTCCCTATCCATTCTGGGGGTCAAGGCCCCAAACACATAAGCACATTTCCTGGTAATGAAAAAATTATAACCATAATGATAAAAAGATAACCATATCCCCAAAATATTCAGGGAAAGCTTTCAGGGTAAGTAACCTCACAAAATGCTCTCTCTCCATTTCTCATGCACCATATTTCTTATTTCTTTTCTGTCATGTATTGAAGAGTCATCGTAACCATAAATTCAGTCCCTGAGTTTCAATTAATCATCACTTAACAAACCACAAATAACCCTAATCTGATTACATAAATTTGTTGTACCTGAAATCTCTTAACCGATAGATCACTGGTTCAGCTAGTTACCTTATGCAGTTATAATTGATACATGTTATTAATCATCTGTAGCCATACAATACGAGAACCTATAAACACCATTGCATTATTTCTGGAACTGATTTTAACAGCATAGGCCAAGAAATATTTGAATCAAGGTAACAGTGATGAATTACATCCAAGGAGAGAAATCTAACCAAGTGCTCACACAGGGTAATTCACAATATAAGGCAAAGAGACACTGTTTGTGTTCCTGGATGCAGCTTCAAGATCAGTCCTACAAATAATTCATACAGTGAGCTTATACCCATGCCCAGGTATGTATTCCTTTTGGCAAGTAGCTTAATGACTCAGATTTTTAGGGAAGAAGTGCATGGGATGGGAAGCATGTAGTGCTACAGCTATGCTTCTCACACACTCGATACGTAAACTAAAGGTAGTTAACAGAGAGAGCCTGCAGAATTCAGTCACAGCATCAAACTTCCTCACCCCAGCTTCAATATACACCCTAAATCCACCGGGAGGAGCCTTTATCTGGCTTTGCACTTCTCTGTGTTCTAAACATCCCCAGCATTGCATTACAGGCTAGAAAACAACAGGAAGAGCATCAAGCATCTTTTTATAAGGAAGTAGGGCATCAATGACAGACATGCATTTTCATCCTTCAATTGTTGTGAATTGCACAGTTCAGCAAGAGTGGAAGGAAAAATAAATTGTGTGACATATGGTAATATTTAGGCCACAGAGATCAACAAAAATATTTAATTTTCATTTTCTTATGAATTTGCCCATAGCCAGGCACGGTAGTTTTGTCCTGCTTTTTTCCCCATATGCACTGAGATAGAAAGTTAATTTGCTCGGTGCAAATGGCATAATCAGTTAGGTGATACTGGAATGCCTCTGAAAGTATTAGCAAATGCTCAGATCTCTTCAGCAGTAGCAGAAGACTTTAAGGATAAATATTGAATGTGATGTGGTGGGATTTATTTCAACAGATACTATTACCTTTCAGGGAAGGCATGCAGACAAAGCTTTCTGCACCACGTTAAAAATTTAGGCCTTGATGTTTAAATATTGAACAAAATGCTTAACATGAGAACAGCAGTCATTCTTTTTTATTCAGGTATAATCAAAGGGGAATGGAAACAGCTTATGAGCTTTCTCATTGTCTCCTTTCAACAGTGCTGTTATAGATGAGGGCACCGTTCAGCTGAAATGTGGCCCCCAGCCAATGGCACAAAAATGCCAATTTAAATTTCTTTCATTCTTCATAAATGCACATACTGGGAACATTAAAATTCCCACCTTGGCTTTCAGTGTCAGAAGCGCTACAGGATGACAGGCTGCCAGGGAGGACAAAGGCATCAAATTAACATCCCAGGAGGAAGGGTCTGCCTCTTACCAGGTATAGGATTTACTCATTGATGGGAACTTGGGTCAAGCTAGGGTAAGTGTAGCTGTCATATAAACAACTGGAGTGAGGATCTTCCTTGCAAATGGATCCCTTGCGAGTTGCTACAGAATTTACCTGGAATATTATTAGTATCTGCTGCTCTGTTACTTTTTTCACTGTGTCTTTGTCATGCCTTTTGGAAAGGACCACAGCTACAGAGGTTTCTCCTCATGTTCCACTGCAAGAGTCAGTTAAGACAATTTGAAGGAGGGGATTTTATGTGAATGAGAATTATTGATGTTGGTTCTTACGTGCTAATATATGTATGCATAATCTGCAGACTAATCACAGAGTCCATGAGCCTAATGAGCTATGAAGCTCCTAGGAGCTATGAAAGGCACAGAACTTCACAGAAAGAATCTAAGCTCATCAGACTCACACCCTGAGAGTACAGACATACCAAAAGGATTAAAATTGGTCAATTGCTACCTAATAATGTTGTGATGCTATTTATTTATTTTAATCACTGATTTCCTTCTGCAGCTCTTCCTGATTGTTCATTTTTTTATCCTCCTTCCAGAACCACTGATCCCCATGTTCACCTTAGTAACATGTTCAAGGCATCATCTTGCAGGTCATGGACTGGGAAACAGAATGGCCCTCTACAAAACACTTATTGCAACAATCCTTCCTGGACTGAATTGTTGCAAGAAACCCTTCCCTTGGTTGACTTTTTAAGGACAACTAAAAAATAAGGAGAAAAAAAACAAACACAAATGGAAAGAACAGTGGAGAGAACTGCAGACTAATAGAATCAGAAAATGAAAGGGAGACAGTGTGTTGTAAGAAAGCTCCGAAACAAAGGTAACAGATGAAGATGTTAAAAAGAAGACAGACTGAGCATGGGGTTTCTGAATGAACAGAAATAAAATGGTGAGGAAAGTAGAAGAAATCAAAGGGACATGCAGCTGGGAGGTTTTAGATACTGCTTAATGCTTTATGCTCGTTTTATACCAGCTGCATCCCAAGAAGAATCCAGGTGGACACTTTGTGACTGTCATTTTGGTATAAACCTTCAGTACTTTATCTAAGCATCCACAAAATTTGTAAGTATGATCTTATTTCCTAGTTAGGGGTTTAAAAATCCCTCAAAGTTAGAAAGTAGGAAACAGGAAATTAAGTAGACAATAAGTGATCGGATAGGTCAATTGTAGCAAGTGATTAGAAAATGAACTGGAGTAACATCATCTTACACGTGATTTGACAGTTTTCTGTGAGTTGCACAGCCTTGCTTTATCATTCCCTTTACTACAAACAAGAGCTAAAGCAAACTAGTGCTGTTTACTCGTTTCCCAATGTATTTGCTGCATAAACTGAAGAGTTATCTAATAAGCAGTGCATAGAAATGAAAGTTAGACACCTGTTTTTTCACAGTTCACATACTTAATGATGATTATGTCCTATCCTCCAAGTCACCTTAGCTCTGAGCCTTTTGTCTACTGATCTGCAGAAAGGTGACAGTAACGTTTTCTTCAGAGAGGCCTCAGCACCTTCACGGGCTTCATAATGACTAATAATTGAACTGAAAATAGAGGAAAGTGCCTTCTTTTGCTTTTTTTTTTTTTTTTAAATTTACTTTAATGGCATTCTGAATCACAGACATGCTCCTAAGCACTTCCGTACGTTCATTTTTGACTTGTTTAATAAGAAAGAACTCTGTAAGAATCAGCTAAGTTCAGCCACATGGATTTAAGTAGGTAATATAATGATTTTCAACTGCTGTACATCCTAAGATGGTAGTGCCCCTGCACAGACATTTGGTGTGATGCCAACATAGTCTTCATAGTCTTCCACAACAGCAACTGCTGACTCTGTTCAACCACCTTCTCTCAGAGAAAATCTTGCCTGCTTCATCCACCGGATTCTGAAACACAACTCGAGAGATCTGTATGTTTGTCTTGAGTTCTGCCACCCACACCTGTAGAGTGCCAAAGGACAACTGTACTTATGGTAGGCCACCAAAAGCCTTCAGCCTCAAGAGCATAACCTAGAACTTTGCTCAAGGCTGGCATTGAAGAACATGTCCAGGTAATGCATTAAGTAGATAACTGATCGGTCACACCAACAATTCAAGATAGACATATGGAAATACTGATCATACTTTCCCCTGCCTGTGTGCCCTGTTAGCTGTGAAAATGCAGTGTCCTCAGTCAGATGGACAATGAGTCTCACCTGTTTGGGACTTTTCTTGTAGATCAATTACACGTGTTCAGAGGAATGGATTAGATGACCTACTGAGGTCCATTCTAATCTTATACTCTATGATAGCTAGCTATCAACCAGAAAAAGAAAAAAAAAAAAAAGAAAAGAAAAAAAGAGAGGAAAAAGAAAAAGGAGCAAAGATAAAGATAGAGAAAGACCAAAAAACTGATGACTTTAGTTAAGGGAAAATGAATTATGCAGTGTGATCTATAACATATGGAAGATGGACTCATGCAATATGTCATTTAACACTGTCTACGTAAAGGTTTATCACAGTGACTTTCATAATGAAGAACTGTGTTTGACAAAAGGCATCTCAGACTTCTCCAAAGGTAATCAGATGACTCTTTTTGTAATAAATTACTAAAGAGAGCAAGCCTCACACACAGTTATAGCAAGGAAAAGTTAATCAGAAAAATAAGACAGTATTATATTTGCATGGGAAACTCACTGCTGGGATCCTGAGGTCACAGATGAGATTTTCACATGGAGAATGAGGGATTCTACAATATGTAAAGTTGTGGAAGTTGTATTGTTTTAGTTAGTTTCTAAGAAACAAATTTTGAGACCAGTCTAAGAAAGGGTCGATAAGATCAATAGAGCAACTTGACAAAAGGATGAGAGAGAATGATTTGATGACAGAGTATAAATGCTCCCACAAGGGGAAGACAGTCATTATAAAGATTATTCAGTGTAATAGAAAAAGACGGAATACAATCTCTTCTAATGCTAAGGAAAATCAGACTAGAAATAAAATTGTTTTTATGGATAATTGGGTATGAAAAGCCTTTGATTGAATATCTATCTGTCTTTAAATGCATGTTCTGTGCCACTCTGCCTCTCTAAAAATATATTTTTAACTCAGTCATGGATGTGAAACAGAATCATTGAGCGGCCTGGGTGATTCAGAAAGTCAAAACTCATGGTGGTCACAATAGGTTAGGAGAGTGGGAACCAGTCCTTCCAAATTTTTGCTCTCAGCACATATTTATTATTATATCCTGCTTCTCTGAAGCACTTAGTCTTAGTGTTGCTCTATATATAACACTTATGGGTGACAGAGCACTGACATAGTTTGTCCAGAGAGGTTGGATCTCTCTGCTAAAAGGTAGCCAGAAATGACTTGGATATGAACCTGCACAGCCTTCTCTAGATGAACATACTTCAGAAGGAGTGTGAACCAGATGGTCCTTAGGTATTTTTGGGACTCTGTGATTCTACTAAGCAACATTTCACTGATTTCTATGAACAAAATCTTTGATCACATCATGGACAGTACAAGAGGCATTGTATAAAAACTTAGTCCTGTTTTCAGCCGATCTTCCTCCATTCTCAACCGTCACTGACCAAAAACATGTAATGTCGCTACCCATGCAGGGATCTTCTAGATTCTCAGACTACAGTGTGAATTCTCTAAGATTTCACAATTTCCTCTGCACCCGTCACTTAAGTAAGGGGAAAACAAACAAACAAAAAAGAGATGAGGTATTTTCCCCAACAATTTCAGTGTGCATTTTGTGTTTTGATCTTCTTGACATGGTAATATTTAGAATTTTGCTGGATATCCTTGTTGCTAAGAGACAGTGGAACTGAGGATGACAAAAATTGACTTTTCAGGAGAGCATCCACAGAACACTGTTCTCAGGATAATGCTTTTACTATTACAGTGCAACACATGTCACAGAAAATAATACACTGAAGAACATTCAAAGAAGGGACTTCTCCAGCAAAGTTGACAGTTTGCAAATTTGAACTGAAAGAATCATTTCTAGAGAAGAAAAAGTGGGTTTCAGAATGAGATACAGACTGTCATATTTAATTGATGTTTCTAGTTCATACACTAATCATCTTAGAGCTCTGATTTATTGGATTCTTAAGTACCCTGCTATAAAACAGACATGTAAGTATGTGATATCAATGGCTTAATTTCTTCTCTGAAAGAGTTGATCACTATGCAGTAAAATTCAAGGAGTGTTTTGCTTCCATATGTCTGCCTCAGAAAGTGTTGTGGACCACCTGTTTTGCTCTGCATTCATGAGTTAGGTATAGCTGGATGTAATCTGCATGCATTATAGAGTATGCATCTAAATGTATGCTTGCTGACTTGTCATGCACACTGATTACTGAAGACCTAAACTCTTCAGGGTCTTCTCCACCTGTTCATTTCATGAGTAGTCTTGTACTAAATTTGCACTATATGACAGAGTGTCACAGGAGAGCAGTATTTTAACACCACATCACTTATTCTTTCACAGCAGGAAAGAGGTGTCTGTATATCTGAAAAATAACAGGAATTCTTTGCCAAAATTTTGCCTGAAGAGTCACTTTTATAATATCCAGTCTTTCAAGCTTTCAGGCTAGACAGATGGCATTTGCCTTCCCTTCACAACCTATACTTATTCTCATGAAATCTTAATACTCTACGCAAAGGAACATCTCTAACATCAGTTCTAGCATGCCTACATGTTCCTAGACTGAAAACCCGGAGATCTTTCAAATGGCTGTAGGATAAACAATCTTCTAGAAGACTGAGAAGACCTTAGAAGAACAAATAAGGCTGATATCTTCAGCCTGTTCAAGGATGACATCTATATGTTGGTCTTCAACAAGACCTCAAACTTGTTTTCTCTGAGATGGCAGCTATAATGAATATCCATGCTGTAGGATGAGCCAGAAACAATCCACTGAGTAAAATGGATGTCACACCTTGATCTAGATATACCTGCCACAAACATGCCTGTTCTAACATACAGGTCCTTTCACTGGCTTCAGTGAGATTATTCTACTCAAAACCGCTGTTTGAGACGTGTTTGATGCTCTTGTTAAGCTATAATCCACAGCCAGTACAGCAGTTTATTAACAGTTAATATCAAAACTTAACTGCAAACTAAGCAGTAATCTAAAAACAACGAATGTATGAAACTGTATTTAGGAGGTAACATTTTTAACATTAGTTCTGCTCTGAAACCAAATGTCTCAGAAACACCTAACAATCAGTTCTAACTGAGTCTCAGGAACAGTGGTGTTCACTGAAGATAGTTGCATAATTACTGAATGGTTAAGATGGCAACAGTAGGGCTGGTATGTGTTCTCTACCTCTTTTGCTACCTGTCTTTTGCTATACCTGGTTCTCTTTTAAGAGCAAATACTATTTGTACATTTTGTTTCCTGAAATCATCTTTGAAAATACTATAAGCAATATGTAGGGAATGAGCACTGTCTTAAATTAGTGATAGACTTTTTTCATAAAAAAATGCGACATCTATTAGTCTTAATCATAAATCCATCACTCGTTCCAAAATTCTTACTTTTACAAAAAGAACCCATATAGATATCAGAGGAGTAGAGGCTTCATGTTTTGTAATCTGGCAGAACAAGATTCATTAAAAGCTCCAAAAAGCAGTTTGGTTTAGTTTCTTACTTTGCTTTAATCTTGAATCTTCCAATAAGGTTCAAAGATTTATACCATCTGCTTCATTTTGCATTACTTCACTCCTTTTAGCACATTAGTCTTTCTCAATGCTGCCCACTTATAGGACTGACCATCTGGCCATGGGTTTAATTTGGGCAGCTGTTAGGTGATCCACAGAGTGAGTACCCGTGCAGGGGAGGACTATTCAACAATTTTTAAAGTTCATCTACTGTTGTTGTGAATACTTACCTGTAAATAAAACTCTCTCATCCTGTAAGTGTATTAATACAGTACTGCTCACGTGTCCATTTTGTTAACAGCTTGCTTACTAGTGATCAGTTTATAAATATGACTTCAGAAGACCAATTTGGTTCATTCTGTTTATTAACTGAATTTATAAATGGAAATCACTATCAGCTTCAAAAAGATACACGTATTAAAATCCCTTGTTCTTGCACTGCATCAAAATGAAAATCATTTTTAAAATGCACACTTATATTTACAGTTCCTTTTTACGAATTAATTGCATGTTTTCTGGAGCCTGATGCAGTCTTTATTAGAACATCAAATAAGCAGCAGTACCAACCTCCTAAAATATTAATCATAAAGACCACCTACAGGCCTTCCTATTTTCTAACAGCCATCTGGCTACTTGAGAAAACCTGGCTTAGGAGGGAAGGTAAGAACTCAGAAATAACTCATATTTGTAGGAGGGGGGGGAGAGAACACAAAAGCTCTGTGTTAACAATCTAAAAGCCCACCCAAATCACCTGGTGAAGTACAAGATCTAGAAATGTTTGGCCAGGCCCACACCTACTTAGCAAATCACCTTGGAAGTTGGCAACAGCTTATCATAACCACATGAATCCTTATGCTAATGAATAGACAAAATAATGGATGATAACAAGAGTAGTTTAGACAATATTTCATATTTTGCAATAGATAATGTTTTTTTTTTATAGTAAACTGTGACTTAATACACCAAAGTGTCTGTACTAGATTTAATTTTAGTAGAAGCTCAAATCCCACAAGAGGAACAGAGCCAAAAACAGTTTTAAATCTACAAGCTGACTACGTAAGCAGCTCTTCATGCTATCTGTTAATGGACATTTTACTGTTATTTCAGAGTAGTTCCTAGGTTTCTCTGGCATCAAAGAAAGAATATGAACCCTAACTCTCACCCTTAAAACAGCCACCAGGTTGGTGGCTGTAATGCATGTAAGTAGGATTATTGCAAGTTGCTAAGCATTATTCCCTCCTCGTCAGAATCTCATATCATAAAATCACAGCATCATAGAATGGCCTGGGTCGAAAAGGACCACAATGATCATCTAGTTACAGCCCCCCTGCTGTGTGCAGGGTCAACAACCATTAGAACAGGCTGCCCAGAGCCACATCCAGCCTGACCTTGAATGCCTCCAGGGATGGGGCATCCACAAACTCCTTGGGTAACCTGTTCCAGCATGTCACCACCCTCTGTTTGAAAAACTTCCTCCTAATATCTAACCTACATCTCTATATACATATGTTTATTTGTACTTGTATATACAGTATTTAAAGATGATATAATTTCAGACTTTACTATAGTAAAGGTCACCTCTCCTCTCCTCTCTCTCCTCTCCTCTCATTTTTATCATCCCAGGTGAAATATTTATACCAGAAGCTGGATAATCTCTAACTAAACTTCAGCATCATTGCAGCAATTAAGGAGATTGTCTTTTTGCAAGGTAAAGCTGACAGTTTGTTTCTTTGTTTTCCTTTTTACATTCTGCTTAGAGTAAGGGTGAATTTTCCAGGAATGATGATTTGTCTACTTAGGCAGTGGTGCCTAAACCTAGGCTGAGGTATATCCAAAGCTGTACATATTTCCTTGTTTATGTATCAGTGGGAGACTACTTTCCATCTGTACTAAAAGAAGAATGAGGCCTGTGTTAAACTGCTTTGTCTCAAAACTACCTAAATTTCACTCTTGAGGATAAATCCAGTACCCTTGCCAGACTGCAGCAATTAGAAATCCAGGGCGAACAGTTTTGTTGCTCTGTTCCTACAGCTAGTCCAGACAATGTCAATAAGGAAAGAAGCTGGCAGACAAGATAGAAACTCTAAACTTACAGCCTTATCAGTTCTGGAAGCTGCTCATGACTAAAAGCCACATTTTCAGACCTAGCACTAGCTAGATGAAAGTTGTCTATTTATTTAAAAAAGACTGAGAGATGCATGTTGTTATATTCACAGTACATCTTTTTGGCAAATGCTGATTTAGCTTACTGTGGCATAAATATAAATACAATAGCCACTAATACATGAGACAAGAACTTTTATATGCATGCACTTGGTGTCCACAAACAAAATAAGCTAGATTTAAAGTAGCTCCCAAAGATAAATATTAAAATTTGCTGTATATTCACATGTATGCATATACATAAACATGTATATATATCTGCATGTGCTTTCAGCACCTTGTCTGAGCCTGGTTTCTGTCCTTCCCCCACCATTTTCATTCTAGCTTCATTAGATGAGAGAGAAAAGGCTGAGATAAGCACCATTGCTCAGAAACTCCAGAAGCAATAATCTACCAGCTCCCAGTAATTCACCTTGCTGTTGCTGAATTTGAAGAAGCACACAGCCTGGCTTGTCAGCTCACCTCATTAGGGCAGAGGAATGTTCAGCATGGACATGCACAGGGAGACCTCAGCAATATCTACTGGTCACTACTTCCAGTTTTCAGATTAAAGAATAATTCTGTTCTGTTCCAGGAATGATAAATTAAGCATTCACTGAATTTTGAAATGTTCTTTATATTCTGGGCTGGGGTTCATCAAACAGAGTCAGTCATCCCAGATGATCAAGGGAAGTGACTGTTCTGCTTTATACTGCACTGGTGCAGCCTCACCTTGAGTACTGTGTGCAGGTTGAGGCACCACAGCACTAAATGGACTTAAAACTACTAGGGAGTGTTCAAAGGAGTGCTACAAGAATGATAAAGATGGTGAGAGGTCTAGAGAGGAAAGTGTATGAGGAGTAGTGAAAAACAAAGCAAAACAGAACAGTACAAAACAAAATAAAATAAAATAAATAAAACAAAACAAAAGGAGGAAAGGCCTCTGGAACAACAACAACAGCAAAAATAAACTCCAAGACCATCAGAACATTTCTACTCTGAGGTCTAATAGAAAGACTGCTGGGAACTGCAGCCCTGTTCAGGACAGTGGTGAGGTGCCCATCCTTGTACATCACAAAGGTTCCCATGGGGTTAAAGCATGTGTTTGACCACATGGTGAAAGGGCACTGCTGTCTGCTGAGTGCAAATGTTCTGGCATTTGGAATGTCATTGAAAGAGATGTGTGTACGCACATATATACATGCCTACACATACACACATATGTATTTAATTTCAAATAGTTCTGCCTTTTCTTTTGTATTTCTGTCCCGAACCCTTTCCTTTTGTTAGGCAACAAAAAGTCTCTGCACTGTGCAGACTTTAGCAGAGGTCACAGGTGTTCACTGCTGCTTTCATCACCTCGATGGAAGAGAGTGCGGACAACAGGAAAAAGAGCTTCAGCAGCACAGAAACGAAGCATTTTCCCTTATTTCCCAGCAAGAGTCCGCTGCTCCATCAGGCCAGTGCTGCAGGCAGGTGCTGCTGTCACTAGGGCTCGCAAGAGAGCTGCGGGAGCCAGCAATGGAAAATCGCTTCTCTGCTAATCCCGGGCTGCAACGCAGCTGGCTGTGCCTGTCAGCTGCCAGGAGGAGGTGGAAGTAGGGGGAGGCAGTCTGCACGGCAGAGTGGCTGTTCCTGTGCTGTTAGTGAGCTCTCACCAGGCCAACCCTTGTATGAGATATTTTTCTTCAAGCCTTGAAGAACAACAACCCAAACAAACACCCCTGAGCAGCGAAGTGACCCGCGATCGCTTCGTATTTGATCACGTGGCTTCTCCTGGCGCAGTGGAGAGCATCAGTGCTGGTGTGAGATTAGTGTGAGTTGCGCCTTGATGCTGGCACCGGCTTTTTGTTGCTATCATCTTCCTCCCGTTCCTGCATCCCCTGAGAGCACTGAAAAGAAGGGAAATGCGACCAGCTGCTTTCCTAATGCACACGCAGAGCCATTTCTGCCTGTGGTGTCTGTACAAGGATGGGCCAGCCTGGCAGAATTATTGTGCTGCACAGACCCTATTCCAGCTGCATGGCTGCAGTCAGAAAGCTCTTTGATCTGCACTCGTTGCCAGCCTGCAGAAGTTATTGGTTTGTATTTTCACAGGTGCTGAGCCTGTATAATACCAGTCATTGCATCACAGGGCACTGGGGGGTGAATGAAGAATGGGAGATGCCCTGCATCACTATGGACAAGGGCATAACCTCTGCTACGTAACAGAACAAAAATTCTTCTACCTATTGCCACTTAAATTAACATCTCATTTGCATTTGGCTATGCAGCTGCACTCCCAAAATGTGCAGCTCTGAGAAGCAGAGGACTCTGAAAACAGTGTTTGGGCAAGCATTTGCTCCTCATTCCTGTTTTAAAACTCAGTCCCCTTGTGACTGTCATCCTGATGAGGACATTGCCCTTAGGAAAAGCAGTTTCTGTCAGTCCTAAAAATTGTTCATCACGTTTGATTTAGTTGAAATTGCCCTTTGGGAGCACACAGATGATTCACTGGCAGAAAACTCACTCTGAGCTCAAGACTGCCTTAAGAAAGGGGCAAAGTAGTAGCCCTGTAGCCCTGCTGAAAGAAAGCCTCTTGCTGACGTCAAAGCACTTTATACCAACGCTTCTTTTCACTTTCAGGCTACCTTTAAGAATTGTTTAGTTTCTTATGGTTATAAAAAGATTAAACAGACACAATTCTACACAGGAAATATCACTGTATGAAACAAAAATATGTGCATATGAAATGTTTTGACCAAATCTTATGACAGGATTGTTTGCACAAGAGACAGAGAAGAGCAAGAAATCAAGTGAAGAAATATGAGAGTGCAAATAAATGAAAGAATGACCCTGAATGAATCCAGGAGCTCATACTGGAGAAGATAAAAAAAAAAAAACCAAACACAAAACAACAACAACAACAAACCTTTTATGATAAGACCTGAGATGGCCTTTGATCACAGGATTAGAACATGCTGCCCAGGGGCATGGTGGAGTTAATGTCCCTGGAGGCATTCAGGAACCACATAGATGTGGCAGTGATGGACATGAGTTAGTGGACATGGTGACGATGGATTGATGGTTGGACCAGATGATCTTAGTGGCCTTTCCAGCCCTAGTGATTTTGTGAGTCTACAGTTATACAGATATGTTATTACTTGTTTATTTTCTCCTGGGTTCAGAAACATAGGATTCTTTACATTAACACAATCTTGTCAAACTTGTTATTTCTCTATTCTCTTTCACAGAGAGTGGTTTGAATTCTCCTGTCCATGAAGGATAGGAAGGACAAGTGCTATTTTCCTCCCAAGCAATGATTCTGTAAGCTACTAATTTAAAAGCTTGCAGGGCATATGGGTCCTCATATTAAAGTCTGTTTTCATTGTATTGCATGTTTTATTTCTATTCTGGAAGTTTGACAGTAACTTTTCTGTACACAGTTTTGTCCTTTTATGCATTTCTGAAGCACTGCTTTCTGTTTGTTATTCCATCCAACCAGTACAAAAGTAGGACCAGGTGCCAGGCTGAAAACTTTCTCCCATGATGCCACAGATTTAACTCTAGGTCTTTCTGTGTCTGTGGTAGGATAACAGCAGGCCCACAGGCCCACCAGCCTGAAAAAGGTGGGGGGAGGATGTCAATGGTTTACAGGCTGGTTTGGCTCAGTTCTGTGACTAATGGGGCAGGGGATCCACAGACCCACACCCTGGGAAAGGGGAAAAGGGGAAAACGGTAAGGAGATGGGAGATGGGCCTAAAAAACAGAGCAGTGGCAATGATCTGAGAAGGAAAGTTAATTTACTAAATATGATGTCAGAATGCAAGGTGACACATTAAAATACAATATAATTGGAATTGAGGCTAATAAGTCAAATAAAACGTGAGAGAGATTGTCAGAAACCGAAGGCCTTACTCTAAAACTGAAGGCAAGATGGCTGAGTAACAGTGCCCACACTGCTGGGGCAGCAGAAGAGAATGAGTCTCATGATTTGCAAGGAATTTATCTTTCCATCTGAACACAAACTCCTCTGGGGCACGCTGTTCTTCCCTGCTGAGAACCAGGTACCTTTAAAATCAGCAGTCCATGGAACTGGAGCATTAACTATCTTCCAGTGCTTTACCTGATGTTATGATGTGGAAAACTGATAAAAAAAATCACAAAACCATGACACATGACACTTTCCTAGATATCATAGAATCATTAAGGTTGGAAAAGACAGCTAACACCATCTAGTCCAGTTGTCTGTCTTGTCACTTCTGTCAGATTTTCTATCATTTGGTATATCAATCACAAGATTTGAAAGAGGACCTTTTCCAAAACTCATTGCAAAAAGAAAATCAAATAGATACACATACCCCCAGGTTTTGTGATCATTTTCCAAGAGGTTTTGTGAAAGCAAAAATCTATCCTTTGTTATGTACAAGTAATGTATGTACAAGCATAAGTATGTACAAGTAATGTACAAGTAATGATATGGAAAGTAAAATCGAAAGGTCTTCTCCTACAGAATGGCAATGCTATGGAAAAATGTTTTCTTTACAAACTGACTTCATGCATAGTAACTGAAGCTAGTAGTTAGAAAGTTAGATCAATGTACTAGTTGGTATGAGTCAACAGAAAAAATGTAGGGGCAAACAACTGCAGGTACAAGTAACTTTGAAGCCTCCCTTCATTTAAATAGAGGTGACCTTAGCCAAGTGAATTTCTAAGGGATTTTTTTATTTTTTTTTATTTTTTTTAATTTAATTTTATTTTTTTTTTTTTTTGCCAGTTAAATGTTAAGGATTAGCATGTTGTCTTTAAGTGGCTCAACTAGTATAAAATCTTAAGATACAAAAATGAAGCCTTTATGGAAGTATGGTTTTGTGCATCATGAAATTCAGTAGTGAACATGTTGAAATTTACCTCCTATCCCCTGTATTTACTGTTAGAATTGCGTTATTTATCAAGCAATCATTTTCCAAAGGAAATAGTTGCAAGACCTCAGGTAACTATTCATTAAACTTTCCACTTTTACTCTTAAGTGCGTTCATGTACTACCGCCTAGAGGATAGTGTAACAAATATAAGTACTTAGTGGAAACAGGACCATTTTCACAGAAAAGCTTGAACTCAAGTGTATAAGTTGAGAAGGTGGATTCTTGCTTTTTCACAACACATAGCATTTAGTCTGGACAGTAATTGTGGGTTTATTGTCATGTGCCCTCGTACATGATGCTCTGAAGACATATGGTGAAGTATCAAGAAAATATCTGGCAAAAAAACTGATTGTGGAATTATAGAAAATTCTTTGTCAAGAAATATGGCAAGTGAAAATTTCAGTGTATTGAAGTTCAGAAAGATAAGCTTAAGGTTAGTTTCACTTGTGAGAACTGTCATCCGGCCTCATCAAGTATTGGATGATCCTTATCTGGTGTCCACATATGGCAAAACTTGGATTCTTCCTGGCCCACCAGAATGCACAGATATAATAAAACTGGTGGAGATACCTGGGCTGTAGCCTTTCCTTTCAGTTTTGGCACTTAAGAATATTGGAACTGAGGTACCAACCAATATTGGAACTGAGGTACAAAACCAACAACAGAGAGCCTTTTCTTTTGTGCCTGCTTGGGCTGACTGCAGGAAAAGAATAATATGTGTGATACTGAATAGGTGATATAATTGCAACGTTGCCAACAGATGGGCCAGGTCCAGTGTGATGTCATGTCCACGACTCTGGGCTGTGCAGTGGGCTGGGAAGAGCTGAAATCAGGAAGCTGCTCCTTTCACTGGTACTACAGTGGGCAAACAGTGTTACAAACTGCAAAATAGAGAGAAAGGCCACAGTCCCTCGCTGCCCAGGGGTAGGCAGAGCAATGCCTCAGCAACAAACATTCCCAGCCTTTGCTCACCATCAGCTGCCCAGAGTCTATGTCCCCACACCTCTCACCTCGGCTGCTGCAGATGTACCCTGCAAGGTCCTGGCTGCCTGAGCACTGGTGGTGCTATGGGCTGAGCACCAAGAACTGCTGCCCACAGCCTCACAGCACAAGCCAAACAGGACCTCATTCAGTTACGCAAGACTCACAGATAGTCTCAACTGGAGTCCAGGCACAAGTCTGTGGTCAACTCTGCTGGTGCCCAAATTTGTACAGTAAGGGTCAGTGAGGCCACAGTTGTCTCTCGCTGATTGTCACAGTCCCTTGGTTGATGACCTCACAGTCCAGCCTGGACATCCATCACCCTCCGTCAGTGATTTTTCAGTAATTTTCCTTCGTATTGGTAATATATTTTGGAAAATAAAAATTGCACATTTACTGCCTCCACAACAATCCATCTTCTATGAACTGTTTATACTTTCTGAAACCTGGAAAGACACTTTTTTTTACTGCTCTGATTCAGATGCAATACAAAATGGTGGCGATCTCTATGTCAGGATTGCCTCATACTGGGTGCTCACAGCAGGTCACTTGCTCGAACTTTCCTTTTCAACCTGCTCTACAGGACCTGCTTTAACAGGGGGCTGGAATAGATGACCTCCAGACATCCCTACCAAACCCTACAAACCCGTGATTCTGTGATTCTGGAAGCTGACATTTGAGTTCCTTTAAAGACATGGACAGATATTTCCCTCCACCAACTTGCTCAGATCAGGCCACGACTTCCTTCTAATCATTCCTGCTACACTGTATCCAAGTAGAGATGTGTAAAAATGGAAATCTGTTATCAGTTTCTCATTTTGGTTATATGTCAGAACTTAATTGGAATTGATGCTGAAGGACTGGGACTGTTAACTTGAAGAGGCCTCAGGCTGCACAGGGGAGGTACCCATCTGGCCACACTGGAGTCATATCAGCAGGCCCTGGACAAAGTGCAGCACCAGCTGCTGCTGCCAAAAGGGAGCTGGTTGCTCCTAGACCCCCCGAGTCTCTAACAAAGTCATTCCTGATGAGAAGAAAAAACTATGTGTCATCCAAAGAAGCCAGGGAGTTCTTGTTCAGACAGTTCTCATTCAAGAACAAGGAGGTATTCACAAAAAACAGAAGGTTTTCATACATAATATGCCATTAAGTTGTTTTCCCTGTAATTCAGCAAATTAAGGCCTGGAACTCATCAAGACTGCACAGAGCTCAAGTGCACAGTTTTGATATCCGAATTGCCCTAAAATGAGTAAAGACAGGATTTGAGGAGCTGATTAATCTCTGTTTTAAGAATTTGGAACAATCTGGCTATTAGAGACCTGGGGACTGCTGGTGCAGAACAGGAGCTTTCAGATCACCACCTCTAAGCTAAGCCTACTTCTGCACCTTTTAAGAGAAAAAAAACTTGCCTTGACTGAACCTGTTTCAGAGATTGGAAGGACTGAATCATGTTTACCAACATCTGTAGTGTCTGTAAAACATTGCTTAATTTTGTAATTAAGCATGAAGTGGTCAAACACCACATGTAATATGGGCTGAGCCAGGGACTGATGACACAGTCAGCCTTGAATATTGTGCATTCCTGTGGGATACTGTGTTGTCACCTTCCCTTAAGGATGTATCAGGGGTGGCATAGCAGAGGCTGAGTTCAAACATTAGTTAGCAAGATTTTGATTAAGAAATGCTTTTCCATCTCCAACAGTCATTAGGAAGTTGTGGCTTGTGTGCTAGCCGCAGCAGTGGAGAGAAGGGATAAAATAAACTGGGAAAGGGGTCACCAAGGTAGTACTTGCAGGGTCCTTTCTCAACAGCAGTCAGTCCCTACCACATAACCAAGCCTTCCCGCCTGCTCCAGGCATTTGTTGTCATCAGTGTAGCCTTTAACAAATATTTGTATAGCCTGGAGCCCAACACTTAGTGGCTTTTCATGGGGACATCCTAACCATGCCCTCCTGTGACTCCATTCCTTTGCCACAGACTTGGCAGGGAGTAGCCTTAAGCCAATCACAGGTTTTCCAGCAATTGCTTGGCTGGGGATTGGAGCCAAAAAGGGAATTATCTATGAGCCGCTAGTGGAATGTGGCTTTACACCATCAGGGAGAGAGCTCAGTCTCTAAATGACCAGCTGTTCCATAGTGCTCAGGAGAAAGGAAGAATTTTCAGAGCTGAAAGCTCTCAACTCCAACTCCTGGGGAATATTTAACACTTGAAGTTCTTGTTTCTCAGTAGACTGTGCTGGAAACTGATCCCACTTGGTTTCCAAGCCATTCTCCATCATTTGGTTTCCAAGCCACTTTCCGTTGTCCTGTCTAACTGGGGATATCTTGACAGACTGGAGACTGGCACATGTGACACCCATCTTCAAAAAGGTCTGGAAAGATGATCTGGTAGTTACAGGCCTGTCAGTCTCACCTCAGTGCCAGGGAAGGTTATGGAAAGGAGAATCGGGAGCCATCATGGACCAGTTAAAGGTCAACAAGGAGATCAGGCCTAGACAGCATGGGTTTATGGATGGTAGATCCTGTCTGACAAGCCTGATTTCATTCTATGACAAGGTGACCCGTTTAGTGGATGAGGGTAAGGCTGTTGATGTGGCCTACCTGGACTTCAGTAATGCCTTTGACACTGTTCCCCACAATATCCTCATGGAGAAGGTGGCTGCCCATGGTTTGGATGGGCCTACACTCCACTGGAGGAAACGCTGGCTGGATGGCTGGGAAAAAAATGCTGTGGTCAATGGAGTTAAATCCAGTTGGTCATGAGTGGTGTCCCCCAAGGCTCAGTACTGGGGCCACTTCTATTTAACATCTTTACTAATGATCTTGATGAGGAGATTGAGTGCACCTTCAGTAAGTTTGCAGACGACACTAAGTTGGGAGGGTGTTGATCTGCCTGAGGGGAGAGGAGCACTACGGAGGTACCACTGGATCAGTGAGCCAAGGCAAACTGTATGAGTTTCAACAGGGCCAAGTGTTGGGTCTTGCATTTTGGTCACAACAACCGCAGGCAACCCTACAGGCTTGGGAAGGAGTGCTTAGACAGCTGCCTTATGGAAAGGGACCTTGGTGTACTGATAGACAGTCAGCTAAATATGAGCCAGCAGTGTGCCCAGGTGGCCAAGAAGACCAATGGCATCCTGGCTTGTATCAGAATGGTGTGGTGAGCAGGACTAGGGAAGTCATCCTGCCCCTGTTCTCAGCATTGGTGAGGCCTCAACTCGAGTACTGTGTTCAGTTTTGGACACCTTGGTATGGAAAGGACATGGAGGTGCTGGTTCAGGTCCAAACAAGGGTAACAAGGCTTGTGAAGGGCTTGGAGAATATGGCCTATGACTAGAGACTGAAGGAACTGGGGCTGTTGAGACTGGGGAAAAAGAGGCTGAGGGGGGGGGGGTTTACTGCTCCAGTATCTGAAAGGTGCTTACAGCGAGAGCGGGGCTGGTCTCTTCTCACCGGTGACAGGTGACAGGATGAGGGGAAATGGCTTCAAGTTGTACCAGGGGAAGTTTAGGTTGGACATCAGGAAAATCTTGTTTACTGAAGGGTTGTTGAACACTGCAATAGGCTCTCCATGGAGGTGGTTGAGTCACCATCCCTGGAATATGTTTAAAAACCATTTGGATGTGGTGCTCAGGGATATGATTTAATGGAGGGTTGTTAGGGTCGTATGGTTGCATCATGGTTGAACTCGATGACCTTAAGGTCTTTTCCAACCTGAGTGATTTGATGATTCTATGACTCTGTGATTCTAGAAAGAAGTCCACCACCTTAGCTTTGCAGATAGTAAGCTTTAGCTGGTATCCCAATGCAGTGTACACCAGTACATTCACGGACATTTAGAATGGTATTACATAATACCCAGACATCTACAGAAGGCTTTCTTGGACTAGGATTTCCATTATTAAAAGTATTGTATTGATATATAAGCAACACAGAGAACATCTTGCAATAACATCTGTTATTTATAGTATCAGCCAAGAGCCTTCCAGCTGTCTGTCCTGGCTGATGACAGCCCATGCCTATTAGATCGTGGCCAAGCTACTCCAATATACCTATTTATTTATTGTATTTATTTACATATTTACTGAGATTCAGAAATGGGTAGGACTCAACATAAACAGGCACCAGAGATACTATTTAACCAGCTGCTCACTACTGAAAATTGTGAGAAAATGCTTCTGTATGACTTTCTAGCTTTTTAGCTACTGTAGAGCATCAGAGCTCTACTGAAGTTAAATTTCCTCTTCAGAAGTTTTGTAATTTAATGTTGGTTAGGCTATGTCAAATTATAAGGCTAACAATTTATTCCTGACTCTGCCACTGACTTGCTTACCAAAGAAATTTATATTACTTTTGCTTTATTGTCCCATTCCAAAACTTAATAACATGAGTATTCAAAGTGCTTTTCAAGCTTGGAGGTAATTCACTGCATAGGTTCTGAGCATTGTTGTTATGACCTTAACCTACCTTAAAAGCAAAGGTTATGTTAAACCAAAGGTCTGTTTTGAAGACTCCATAGATGAAATAAGTAAAAATGTAATATTTTTACAAGAAGGCTACTAGGCAGCTTCGCATCTCATTGTTTCTGTTTTGTATGACTAGAGCGAAGTTAAATACACATGAGAAGCTGCATACAATGATGCTTCAATGATGAGTGTGTTTTACTGGGCCTGGACATATTTGTTCTTTCTGAATTCAGTTGCTCTGTGGGCCAGAAAACTTCCATTCATTGCTGCCAATCTGGAAGTTATTCAGCATTTGAAATAAACAACAAAACAAAAATTAGATAGTGCTTAATAAATGGCACAATGACAAGTGTTAGCCCATTTTTCTTTATATAAAGAAATACCAAATCATTCTGCCATTTCTTTTAGCAAATTTCTTTCTTGCAGTCCCTTGTCCTCCACAAATGGGTTACAGCAATAAAATAATAATTGGGCCAGTTTAAAGCCTATATTTTAATACCTTTTTAATGTCTGTATCTTGGTGTATCTCATGTGTATCTTTACACATGAGAGAGCTTCCTGGAGATATTATACAACAGAGACCACACTTATGCCCAAGGAAAATATTAGCAAGAAATATCTGTAAGGCTTTGTAGTGGTGAAGCACTTAGGTTTATAAGTAGGAAAGTAGTTCTTTATGTAAGTCTGTTGGGGGAAGCTGTTTGTGGGAAGAAGCCAAGTCTTCTGTCAGAGTAGCTGATAAGTTCAGACGAGGAAATGAGTTTCATCAGGCCATTTAGACCGAGCAATGGTTTTTGCAGGTGTAATAACACTGCTACTGCAAACATGTGCACATTTACAACAGATCTGCAGGGCCTCATACACAAGTGGCCCGTGATTGGCTTCTGTCTGATTACATAGATCCTGGTATGATTTTACATTTTGAAAAGTCCAGCATGAATAGGACTTAATCCACAGTTTAGGGTTTAGCAGAAACATAATACCTGGAATTTAACTGACCTTATTATGTGCTTTTTTGAAACAATGGTAAAAACCTTTGTGTATTTGGGCACATACCAGAACTATAATTTGCATTGTGTGGGAACAAAGTATGGAGCTGATTAGCAACACAATGCAATGAAATGATCAATGAGTAAGAGAGGTCAGAGTTGAGTTAATAGCCTTTGTACACTAGCTTACAGTCTTGTGGCTTCGTGGGTGGTTTTTGACCAGCTGCATGGAAGTACTGTTCTGCATGTCAGACAGTATAAATTAAAAACAAAAACAAAAACAGACAGTATAACAACAGAGATATCACAGTGAGAAGGGTCAAAGTTCACGTCCAAAGAAAACAGTAGAGGCTAGACGAGCACACACCACTAGAAGGCAGCCCAGGCCAAGGATCACGTAACCCATAGCATTGGCCAAGTCTCACAATCCAATGCAAAAGGTCTGATACTCAACAGACTTGTGAGATCTGATAAGTGAGTTAAGTCTGTATGCAAAGCAGTGATGCTTTTCTTCAGCTCTGTTATGCGCTGAAGCTTTTTGGTTACTTGCTCTGACAGAGATGCTTGTATCAGCCCTGCATTACTGAGAGGACAAGAAGATGCTGTTTTCCACCACTGTTCCTCAGCACAGGTGGTCTTTGAAGGTAACTGTTGCAAGTTCTGGATACTACTGCTCTAAACAGACATAAAATATAACATCCTTGAAAGTTGGCTGCAGGTTGGAGAAAGGAACAAGCATCTCCCCAAGTGAAGACAATTACTAGCAACATCCCAGCTCCTCCAGCAGTCTCTCTCACAAAGAATCACTAAGGAGTGCTGAGGAATAGAAGCATCAGAGTGGAATACTCCTTCTCCCAACAAGAATAATGCTTTTATGGGCACTACCAGCCAAGTTTTATAGAGCTCTTTGTGAACACAAATTAATTAACCTGTATAGTGAAAACTGAAGTGAAGTGGCATTGACTATTGTCCCCTGAGGTTTAAACTAAGAGTGTACAAACTGGTTTTGCATACATTTATTTCTAGGTCAATCCTTGCATTCTTTTCCAGCATCCATATTCATTAGAGAAAGAAAATATATGCAAGCATGGAACACAGTGAATTAAAATTTGCTCTCAGCAATGGCCCTGAAACATAAGTCTTTCAAGGAAAGAGCCAGTAAAACTGCACTAATACCTTTAGGGTTAATGAAATAGACAAAGCATTTTAACGTGCTTAGGTCAGTAAAGCTCACTTATGAAGGATATTCACTGAAGTTGCATTAGACTGGAAAGTCAATATAAAAATCCAGATGTGGTCTATTTCACAACAAATTGAAATTTGAAACCAGAGTTAAATTTTGTTGTATCCACATTTAATTCTAGACTGCCATATGACAAGTGATTTAAGATCTTCATAACTATATGCTCAGTCATGACCCTCTCGTCCCAAGACCATAGATTTTATCAGTGAGGATGGAATGATGGTTTTCAAAAGGGTTTTCAGCCTTCAGCATTACTCAGAATACTGAGCTCAGCAGATGACTGCACTATTTGCTTTTGCATAGACATATATTCAAAAAGTCTTTCCAAGCTTATTTTGTCCATTCACCAAATTGAGGTCTAGAGAACCAAGATGTTCAAATGATCAAGAAATCTAATGTTACGTATGGGTACTGGATAAAGGTGAGTACTTGGGAGAGCACTGTATCTATGAGGAAATACTATTAGCCAAAACCTCGCTCAGTATCACTAAGGACATCTGTCAACTTTGCAACATTCAGTTTCAACTCAGGTTTAATCTGTGTTCCACTATGCTCTCCATGTTCCTTTTGATAGTTGGTTCAGAAATACAGGCATTAGCCATTCTGTGTTTGCCAATTTTTCTTCCAAAAGTCCAGCACTTGGCTCCCAGTTTTCACTGAAAATCATCAGTTTTCAGACCATCTCTCCAGTTCATGAAGAACCTTTTCAAGGCTGATGTCATTCCAACATTTTACACTTCCCTCCAGAGTTTACTTCAGCTGATCATGTTGTCTCTCAGTGGTCAAAATAACCTATGAAAAAGAATGATTAACATAAGAGCTGAGGTTGAACCACTATAAACAGGGATCTGAACAGTATTCTCCTAGTTTCTGTGAGACTGTCAACTGGGAAAACATCAATAGCTTAATTAAAACTGGATCCATAAACTGGATCCCCTGTTTCTACATGATTCTACAAATCCATTTTAAAATAAATAAATAAATAAAATAATTGTGATATAGTTTGATCCAATTTGTTCTTGACACACATACACTCACAACTTCTTTTTACGTCTCAAAAAATTAATTACTTAGTAATTTTGAGTATTTTCTGGTTCCTACCTGGGTACCAAAGTTAAATCTGCTGAACTAGAAATCCCTGATACGATATGCATTTCCCCCAATCCTCTCCGAGCACAGAGTCCTTGCTGAGCCCTTAGAGATAATCACCAACAGTCCAGAGCAGCCTTGCCTTGTTCCTGAAATCCTCTGAATTCTATTGTGTCTTGCTGAGCTGAACACATCTATTTTATATAGGTAACCACTGACTTTAGGTACACTCCCTAATTTGCATTTCAATCTTTTTGTTAAAATTAATTTTCTCACATACCTAGACATAAGTAATCTTTTTTCCAGGAGAAAGTTGGCAGAGATGGCAATTATTTTCAGTCTTCTCTGCAACAGCTCCTTTTTTAAAATTCTTCCCATTAAATGATGGGAAGTTATGTACTCACCTATCCTACTTGATATTTCTAATATATTCAGGGAAAAATTTCTTGCCAATGTGGTGATTTTAAATGTTGGATAAGAACTTGGACCTGTGGTGCTAACTCGTTACTCTGAGGATAATTTAAAGAGGAACAGGGAAAGAACCAAAGGAGAAATCCAGTGAGCAATTGTCGTAAAAAGAAAAAGGCAGGGCAGGAAGGGAACAGAAGAGATGGAACAAAGTGTCACATAAAATAACATCTCAGTAACTGACATATTTTATCACATGTGGTTTAAAGATTTCTTTTGTATGTGAAGGTAAAAATAAAGATAATCCAGAAAAACTGTACTGATGAGTTTAAATTATTTCAATTTCAGGAGACATGTAAGGGAGGAAAGGTTACCTCTCTCTATCATCTTATAAAACAGTTGGTGTGAATTCCCAAAGCACCACATGAGTCATCCAAACCATTTTTTGTTGTTGCAGTAGTAAAGGTCACTTTTTAAACTCACTTGATGTCGGCACTGACCCTTTGATACGTGGTACACATACTCAAGCCAATATCTGACTGAAGTGCACCTACAAAGAAATGGCTGATAGAATTGAGTCATTGTTTTGCCCAGACCCACTGCCCCATGCCGTGTCCTGGCAAAGTCCCTACTAGCTTTTCAGGTGCCAGGGTGTCTCTGCATCCTCTTCTTAAGAGAAAAATGAGTCTCCAGAGCAAGAGTAGGTCCATGGAGTACATGCAGTGCAGAACAGCCAGCTCAGGAGTAACATTAACACAAGGACTCTTTGTTATTTGTTCTCTGCAGGAATTCATTGTTATTCAGTGCCACAGAACTGCAGGGCAGGTGTCATGTTAAAGATGCTAAACTACAGTGATGTGCTGTTTTTTTGACTGCTCTCAGTATGCCCAACACTAAAAACAGCAGAAGCGATCTGATACTATCTACATATTTGTTACCGCTGGAGATTGCATGGATGATTCAGTAGAACATTGTCCCTACACCTGCCTCTTAGTACTTCCCTGTCTTTTTTAGTTGTGTGTGAGCTGGTAGAAACTATCTGTCTGTCAGACTGGGAGAACTAGCAGGCACTTAGCATTCAGTGCTTGCAGTGAGCTCCTTGGGTAGCTTTAGATTCTTTGATCTGACTTCACATTTCAAATTTATAGAACAATATTGAATTTTAACTACCCAGGAGAAGTTTGGCAGCCTGTTTATTCCATGCAGCAGACATATGGAACAAGTACAGTGTGGATCACTTCAGAGTAAAGCTGTTACTGGGAGCTCAGCTCCCAGTCTCAGGAATGGAGATTTCCACTACTCCGTTAATTAATGTTCCTTCATACCATTGATCTCCAAGGGCTTTGTCCTAATTTAGGCCAGTAGCATTGAGCCTTGGACTTAAATATCAACTTTTACTAATATGACTGCCCAAGCATGCTGGGTAATTTAGATCTAAAACAAGAGGAACAGATCCATGTCTAAAGAGTTAATGATTTTAAAAAGTGAGATCAGAGAGGAAATGGGGGAGAAGGGTAGGTTATTGTGCTCTGTGTTCAAAGAATTCCTCTTAGCCTACTTACTTGTCCCTAAAAGGCACTGGGATTTGCTACACTTTCTTTTCTAATAATCAGAGTGATGAACAACAGCTGAACCAAGGCACTTTTAAGTTCTCTGACAGCATAAGTAATCACTGGCATCACTAACTCAGAGTCAGAACTCCACCACAGCAGAACTTTAAATCAAGAAATAAATTATGTTCAAGTTCTTCACAGATGTATATGTGTGATGCAGGATCCCATGGGTAGCAACTTCTGGCAGCTGGCAGGGAGAAGATGGGACTATTTTATCACAGTGTTTTTGGTTTTTTTTCAGTCTTAGTATTTTCTCAATCTGATTCATTCTTGTTCCAGGAGAGCATGGCTATTTCAGAGAGCACTTAACCATATGCTTACCCTGCAATATGACTTTTCCTTGTATTCTGTAACTTTATAGTGACCCACGTACGTGAAAAGAGTTTTAATTGGCTTGAGATCAAAAGCGGGATTCACCATGGTGTTGAACTAGATCCTTAGTTTCACTGCATCATCATTAAGCAGCATGGAATCGCAAAATCTTTCAGATTGAAGAAGGCCACTAAGATCATTTAGTCTAACCATGTGAACATGAAGAGCAGCCTGAGTTCAATGGGCTCTGGTCAGTCCCGATCATATGTGCTCAGGAATACCAAGGGTACGCAGGGATTCTTACATAACCACAGCAGCTTTGATGTGGTTTGGTTTATTTATAACAGCTAGCTCTTATGAATAATGATTCCTGCTTCAAAGAGTTCAGAATTAGTTTCAAGTTCTTGGCCCTGCTCTACTCACTCTCCAGAAAAATATCTTGTTTACTAGTGCATTTCTCATGCAAGCGTGCATGATGACAATACCACATTCCCTGCACTTCCTGCAGCTTGATTCACTGCCAACTGGTCAGAACAATGCCATCAATCAGGAAATTAATTTGCAGAATGTCAGGCATTTTCAGACATGAGTCTGAAGTTCAGCCTGAGCCTTTTGTCCTCTACTGTGTATTTATAGAGGCTCTTGCCACTGGCATTGATGAAATATTTACAGATGAAATCTTTGACTTTTGTTGGCAGACAAATGTTTTAGGTAGCAATTAAACTTCAAAATAGAGCAGTGACAGATTTGGAGTTGTGGGGAAAAAAAGATCCTTCGGATGGGAAAAAACAAAACAAAACAAAACAAAACAAAACAAAAAAATAACACTTGAATCTATTCACTTCATTTCCATTGACATATACAAGAAGTTTGCCCAAGGCCCTTGAAGAGAGAATAACCATTTGTGCCAGTACTGCATAAAGATTTTAAAAGCATTGTGTTTCACCAATGTGATCTGAGTTTCTGTCCTAAGAGAAAAGCAATGAGCACTGGAAAAGAAGAGTCCAAACATTCAAAGAGCTTTTCCAGCTCGGGTTGGTGGTTATAAAAGCAGCATTTCAAGGTCAGAAGGCATCATGAATAAAGCTTGTGTTTCTGGATTAAAATAGATTTATACATTACTAACATATCTGAACTGGCATTCACCTATACTATGGTCCTTTGAAGATATGGGTGGTGTGTAAGACCACATGCAATTGGTCCTTCGTGGACCAATTAGTTCATCATTTCATCTTTCAAGGATGTGCTTTAATCTACCTCATTGTCTCTTTCTCAGTCATTAACTTCAGGACCCTAATCATTTTTATTGCTCTGCTGAAGCCTTCTAATTTCCAGAAGCTAGAATGTAAAGCTATATGTCCAGTGCAGTTACAGCTAAGTCGCAATCAGCTACAAAGTGCTTCAGTTATCAATTTGGTTTTTAACTGCAATTCAGCTTTGCTTTATTTGCTGGTGGTATTAAAATGACATATTATATGTCCACCATCATAAAAGCCTATGTTCAGCTTGTTATCAAATTATTTGCACTATATGGGGGAAACTAGCATTTTTTTCTGACACTTATTTATTTTTTGGTCTGTATTTCTAGTCTGTTTCCCTTAAGTCATACATTTTCTATATTTGTTAGCCCAATTAACAGCTGTACTCAGCTGCTCCAGGCCATGTGAGCAGCCATCTTGCTTCTCCATCAGGTTGCACTCTTCAGTGTAGATGTCTAAAGCAAGATGAAATTAATCCCATTTTCCATCTCCTCCTACAGCCCCATTTAGAGTTATATACAGGTGCAGTAGATGCCTAATTTCAGCCACTGTAGCTACTCTGATATCTGAGATGGGAGTGACAAATGAGCTGGATTAGGACTCATTTCCTAGGATACACACAGGAAGCAGGGAATGCTTACAACATGGTTTACCTTGTTTAGCTGGCATGATATTGTTGGGTTGATGGTTGGACTAAATGGTCCTAGGGCTCCTATGCAACCTTCATGATTCTGTGCTTGCAATGTTTACAAGAAAGTTTCCTACAATAGGCTGATTCCAGCATTCCGTGTCTCTGACCCACTTTCATATTTTTACTGCTATAATTGGGAGGTCCACTGGGCCAGGATTCTGACTCTTGTACTGCATGTGTATAGAGTCCAGCACAACTGTCCCAGGTGTCTAAGAACTTCCTGGGTATGAATTAAGAAATAATAGAACAAAATGGGATTACAGTTTTTTTCTAAATATTATTCAAGTGGCCAGGTACACTAGATGCCTACCTGACTGTATGATCAACTATGAATGCGTTCTATGAATGTCTTTCCTGCAATTTAGGCAAAGGAATTTAGCTGACTGCTATTTCTAAAAACAATTTCAGTTTTTCAAAGCAGAACTGCAGCATGGGATCATAAGAAGAACTGAACTGCAGTGAGTAGATACGTTCAACCCACCAAGTACCACAAAAAAAATTGCCAGACAGGCAATTTGAATTAAAGAAGTCTCTTATAACCTACCACTGTGCCTCAGTCTCCTCTCCTTAAAACAGAGATCATAGCAGAGCTGTACTCCACGGGGGAAATCTTTGAAATGGAAAATGACGTTTCTTCAGTGCTGCTCTGGTGTTACGTCCATCTCTCCTGGTCATTAGCAAATCTGCTCACCTAACAGAGTTCTAAACTGCAAAATTCTGAGCACTGTGATGTCAGGTGGAAATAATGAGGTTTCACTAGCTTTATGCTACTTGGTAAGACATAAGCAGCATCCTTCCAGGAGCACAAAGGTGAGTGAGATAGCCTGGCAGCCAGGTTGGCCTGAACGCCAAGGAACGTATCCCTTAAATAGCAGAACCAAACCCAGCAGGTCAGAGTGCCAATCATGATACTGTTTCAAGTGTGCACCAAATTTTACATTATCTTTGGCTCCACATTCAGTATTTCTTACTTTAGGAACAAGCAGTAATAAATAGTGAGGAAAAAAAAAAAAAATAGAAAAGAAAAAACAAACAGATAAAAAGCCACCAGGTTTTTACGAGATAAATAGTCCCAGAGGGACATGTGTATAAATACTCCTCAAAGGGATAAAGGACTTTTTTTTTTTTTTTTCCACCCAGCTCTTGCAAAACAACTGGGTTCATTATATTTTATTTCTCACTTGTCCTACTTCTTGAAACAGCATCTTTCCTGAGATATTCAAAAATGGCACTGACCTCTATTTGCAGTTCTGAGCTTTCCTGCTCATGGATGACTCTGTACCCCAGAAAAAATGGGAGATCTCGCACTGCTGGGCACACTGGAGATGGTAGCAGGCTTTGTATTATGACTCTTGTCACATCCCACTGGAAATCCTTGCCTGATTTGAGATGAAGTAAAGAACAATCCTATGTTGATCAATCCTATGTTGAACAATCCTATGTTGAACAATCCTATGATGTGGTACTCAGGGATATGATTTAGCAGAGGTTTGTTGTTGTGGTGTTGTTTCGTGGTTGTTTTTTAAGAGATAGGCTACTGGTTAGGCTGCGGTTGGACTTGATGATCTTCAAGGTCTTTTCCAACCTCAGTAATTCTAAGATTCTATGATTCTATGTTTACGCAATCCTGTCTCACAGGAATAAGGGACAGGTAGAATCTCTAAATGTCATCCCCAACTACCACATTTCATGGAGTTCATTCCACAAGCTGACCCCTTCTGTTATAAAAACAGAGAGGTTTTTGTTCTCATTGACAATGCTAGAGGGGTCTCCCAAACCCTCACTGCTGTCACACTTAGCAATATTATTTTATCTTCCAGCCTACATGAGTTTACATCTAATTGCTCTTTCAACTGTATCCCTTAAATGAATTCATTCTGATCTTTCTCCACTGTTCATTCGCTGCTGTATTTATAGCTGACAGCCACATCCCCTCTCACTCTTGTTTTGCCAGACCAGACAAGCCCCAAGCTCAGCCTCTTTCCAAACAGTGAACTCTCCGTCTCCTGGTCACCACCATGACCTCTCTCTGTCACTGCTGCAGTATGAACTCATCGTTCTTTCCAAACAGGCGATGAGAGCTGTGCAGCATGCAGACACGCTTAACACTTTCCTGCTGGAAATACTTTCCTTGAAACACTCCAGGGCTGCCTCTGCCTTCCTCACAGCTGAATCATTTTCATGGCCCATGCTCAGCTTTTATCTGTCTGTTGCATGAGTGTCTCTTCTCCTCTGTTATTTTTTGCTGATGAACTCACAGCTCACAGCACAAATCCATCTTATTTCTCCCTGAGCCCCTGTTCTAACAAAGTACTTAGCTTCCTAATACCTGTTTAGACAGCTTCTAGAATCCTGATGAAATCAACAGGAATCAACTGATGCTACCCTGATCCCAGTGAAATCACTGAGACTGAGGTTTTGTAGCATATGATAGCCTTAGCTAATAACTAAGTTTTCTTTAAGATGATTGCAATAGCAATATCATCAGCAGGAGACCAGACACTATAACCCTCAATAGTTCTAATAATTACTCCAGGAGTAATAAATCATAAATTGCTTTTAGAGACCTAGTAATGCATTCTGAAAACACGATTATCATGCACACTGCTTTGACAATATCTATTCTTTTTAAATAACCCTGACTAACTCCTCAGTCCTGTGCTGTATCTGCTGTTTGCCAAAGGGATAAAATCTGACACAAGGACAGAGAAAAGTAAGGCAAACAATTGACAATAATGCACCAATTCTTCTTTTTTCTGAATGAGACAGAACTAAGAGAAACTGTATTAAAAATAGAATGATCTCTCTTATTCTGCTAATTCCCATAAGTCAATAATGGTACCCACAGAGTATTTCAGTTTCAGGATTTCATATTTCGAAACTGTTCAAAACAGTCTTTACAGAGAGGGTAAATTTTGTTAGGTTTGGTTTGGTTTTGCTTTGTTTTTATTTATTCTATGCAACACAATTTGTAACATTATCTGAATGTATCATACACTTGCATGACACTTGCAGCCCGGTCTTGTGGTTGTTTCTCTGGAGCAATGAAAACACTAATTTGTTATTGAGTTATTTCTAAGCAAATGATTGAGTTATTATATATAAACAAACCAAATGCAGTTTATTATTTCTTGGAACAAGACTGCAAACAAATATCTGATTGTTGGGCCCCGCAAGGTAGTAAAAGCATGCATTTTACTTCCATTTTGCTTCATAAGAATTGAACAGTGTAGCAAGTTGCAACATCAAAACAAGATTTCATCGTAATATTTATGAGACTGCTCAAAAGAAAAAAGCATACTAATTTTCTTTTAGGTAATTCATTTTTTTGGAATGTTACTGAGGACAAACAATTTTTCTTAATATCATATAGAGAAGCTCTTCCTGCAGGAACCGGTATGAGAGATGGGAAAACAGAACCACTAAGAGTGGTTCTCTGTGTAGTATCATTGCGGGGTCACAGCCGAGCTGCATGGGCCTGCACTTGATCTGTTCTCCCTTCAGTTAAAAACAGAAGACTCAATTCTAGTATTATATTCTTTTCTTACCAAGAGTCCCCAAATACTTTCAGTCATCTAGTAGTAAACAAATTTTCCCTGAAAGAAACGCAGTGGAAGAAAACTGAAATGTGCCTTACAAGAAGCCCCAAGGCAAAGGTGACATGGAAATGAGCCTGTGTACTAATGATGAGAGGGGAGTACTTGAGATGTTCTCAAAAATTCAACCTGAGGACATTACTAGACATTGTATCACCCCATCAGGGTTTTTGAATGATGTGAAAATCCTCCCAACCCCCAGAAAATTCAAGATTCATAGTGTCAAAAGTAACTCTGTGAAGTGGGTGCTGTTTATTTAAGAAGCACCATGAAGAGACTTAACCTTAACCTTACAGTTATGAACACTAAATTCAATGAAGACAGTGAAATGCCCCACGTACTCCCTGAAAAATTGATCAGGGAGAAAAATGCAAAGATTAACATTAACAAAGATTAAAGTTAACAGAAATACTTTCATTCTGTAGATTAGCTGTTGGGTTTAAGCAAGTGCAAGGCTAGAGGGTAGAGGCCAGCAGAATCCTGCAGAGTGGCACAGGCCATTGCAGTCTTCCCAAAATGCTGGATTAAGCATGTGTTAAGCAGAGATAACTAATCTCATAAAGACTTCAAACGAGGGTGAGTTCAGCACCTTTGCTGGTAGCTCTTCCAATGTTTAATTCACCTCAACTAGGAAAACATCTCCTCTTTCTAATGTATAAGCCTTATGTCACAGAATCATAGAGGACAAGGGTAGAAGGATCCTGAGAAACATCTCAGTCCATATTTCTGCAGGAAGGGATGGGCTTTGCCTAAAATGTTTATGTATTTGACATCTGTTCTTAATAACCTCCATAGTCATAAATAAGACCGAGGCACGGATGCTGCAGCCCAGGCTTCCTCTGATGTTGATCACTTTAACAATCTCCTTCCCATTGGTGAGCATCAGATATATCAATGCTTCACCTCTGGTGGGTTGTCCAATACTTGAACCAGAACGTTATCATTAATGGACTCTGGGACTCGCCACATTGTTTTCCCAGTAGATATCTGGGTGGTTGAAGATCCCCACCAGGATGAGAACCTATGGATGTGACATCTCTTGAAGCTGAAGAATGCCCCTCATCACAGTCTCCAATTACTAAGATCCTTCACTTTTTTTTAGTGGGATCACCATCTTCCACTTACCCTTGGGTGACTTCCAGATTCTGGAGCTCCCAGCAACCAGGGGCCTGAGTAGCTCTCTCTCCTCAGGAGGTCCAACTGGTTGCACATGTCAGCGCAGAAAGGCTGTGATCCCTCCATCAGAGTTGCTGGGTTAGTCTGGCTCTTGAAGCAGAAGATCATCATGTTAGTTTTCATAGGCTGCCACACCCTCATGTTCCTAGATGAGAGGAGCAGCTCATCTAACACCTCCCAATCACTCTGCCTGAAGAGCTTTGTATGCAGTAGGGTTGGCTGCTGTCACTTGCCATCACTCCCAGCCCCTTGAGCTGTTGGACTTTGGAGCAGAGGTTCACACTCAGGGGCCCTTCTCAGAGACAAAGGGAGAAGAAAAAAAAAAAAAAAAAAAAAAGCAAAAAAAAAAAAGCAGAAAAACTGTGGAAAAAGAGTACAAAAAGGGAGCCCACAGACCCTCCCCCAAGTGGTGGCTCTAACCATGAAGTTTTTATTACCATCTGCTACATCAGCGATGAAAACATTGTACAGTATCAGACAAAGAGCTGATATCTGGGCAAGCCCTCATTCAGGAACAGCTACATTAACAACTCTATTTCAGGGTTTGTCAGTGAGTCAGATCTTCATCCATCTGTTTTGTGCATTGTTGATTTGTTTTAATGTGAGATTTTAATCAGAGTGTCAGTCAGTATTAAGTGAAATGCCACGGAGAGATCTAAAGGTACCACCTCCATACAGTTGTCTTAACCATCCAAATCTATAATCTTATCAAAAAGAGATAATAGACTTGTTTAACAAGATGTAGCTTCCATTAAAACCATTTTCCCTGGTGTCAATTATTTATTAAGCTATTGCACTTCATTAACAGAGTCCTAAATTCATTGCCCCACTGTCTGTTCCACAAGGAACGTCAGGGTGGGGGATCTTCTCTGATTTGGACCTTTTCTTCCAGCTGTAGGATGGCAAAAGAATTCTCTGGTGATCTGGCGTTGCCAACAAGGATGGGTTCTTAATTAACCATGGGGTTTAGAGTAGTTCTCGCCTCAGCCCTTCCAAACTCTTAATCATATACTATTTTCTTGACTTTATTTTAAGAAGTTTAGTATTAAACACTGCTTCATAACTTCTTTTGCTATGGAGGGTAAAAATTATTTTCCATCTACAGCATGACTTGGAGTGGGATTTCTTGGTTTGTTTTTTGGTTCTTCAAATACAGAACAGAAATATCTACTGAATAATTTTACCTTGCTATCTTTGATTTCACCATCTGCACACAATAAATAATTACTTACACCTGAACTTATCTTTTTAATTTCCCTAAAAGATTTGTTCTTGTTGTAAGATTGTTAATTACTCTGATTCTACCGATTCTCTAGCTTTATCCACCACTTGTATTTTAAATTCTGTAGATTTTATTCATGATTGTAAGAACTCGTTCTTTCCTGTTGCCCATGTCGATAAATTTTTATGATTCACAGGCACGATTCCATACAGGATGCCTTTATTTCTCCCAAAACAACTTTCTTGGGTTTGTAGTTTCATCATTTTATGGACTTTCAAGAGTATTCATCTAAGCACGGTGTTCATTAAAATTTGCCACCCAAGTTTTCACATTGCAAACACATATTTTAAAAAGTCTATTTTGTTCTTCAGTGAAAATTGGGCAGTTGTGGTAATTGCTAAATATTCTATACTTCAGTCTTTCAAAACGGCATGTGTTCAGGTATTCCTTCTGATCTGGATTCACATGTGGCCCTATAGAGGTAAAATGAGCTGTGTTATAATGTATCTGTCTCCTCTTTTACATCTTTTTTTTTTTTTTTTTTTTTTTTTTTTTTTTTTTTTTTTTTTCTTTCCTTTTCCTACTCCTTCCTAGAGCAGGAGAACTGGATGGATCCTCCTATTGTTGCTCACCTATCTACCCTCTATTTTGTTTTTCTGCTACTGAGAGACCTCTCTCCTCCCATTTGAAATGTCTCCCAGGTTCTGTGAAATCAGGCTTCCTATACTGTCACTGGTTCCAGGACAGATTACTGTTCAGGGACTGACACTCACTACCTTAAGATCTCATCAGTAGATAATATAAACTTCTCATCTTCCTCTTGGAAAGTATCTGAATTATTATACTTTTTCATTGCTTGATTTCATAAGATTTTACTCCTTTTTTGGTGAGTCCTATCTATACTTTGGGTTGTCTGGTTTAGATTCAGATAGAAGTTATTAATTTTCTTTCCCATTGTTTTCTAGTACCTGTCTTCCTTTTCTCATATACTGTTTATTGTTATCTAACCAAACAGAGACATCATTTCATCTTCTTTCATTTTTCTAAGCTGCTTCCTTTCCTTCCTACCACCAGTCCTTCTGATATAACTTCTATTTTTCTGATAGAATTTGCTATGATTTTGCTTGGATCTGTATGTCAAGGAAGTCAGCTTTAGCAGCTATTCATCTTAATTCTTCTGTACCTTCTGTGTGAAGTATTTTGTTCTTCAAGAAAGAATATCACAGATTCACAGAATGACCTGGGTTGGAAGGGATCTCAAGGATCATGAAGCTCCAACCCCCCTGCTTGGCAGAGCCACCAAACTTCCATGTTTACTAGATCAGATTGTCCACGGCCCCATCCAGCCTGGACTTGAACACCTCCAGGGATGGGGCATCAACAAGATCTCTGGGCAGTCTGTTCCAGGACCTCACCACTCTCCTAGTAAAGAATTTCCCCCTAACATCCAACCTAAATCTTCCCTCTTTCAGCTTAAAACCATTTCCCCTTGTCCTACTATTATCGGCCCTTTCAAAGAGTTTACACCCCTCCTGATTATAGGTACCCTTCAGGTACTGAAAGGCTGCAATAAAGTCACCCTGCAGACTTCTTTTCTCCAGGCTGAGCAAGCCCCCTGACCATCCTCGTGACCCTCCTCTGGACCCTCTCCAACAGCTCCATGTCTTTCCTGTACTAAGGGCTCCATACCTGGACACAGTATTCCAATCTCCAAGGCAGATCTTGATCTTCAATTTCTCTACCAACCTTTTCTGGTGAATTAAAGTTGCACCTAGAGAACAAGGCTATCAGTCTTTCTCCCACTAATTCCTATGTAAAATCCATTAACTAAAGAGGCTTTATTTCTTTCTGTATCCCACATGCTTCAATGAGACCAGACAAAAAATAAAATAAAATAAAATAAAATAAAATAAAATAAAATAAAATAAAATAAAATAAAATAAAATAAAATAAAATAAAATAAAATGTTAATTTACTTCTCTCTAAGAGAACTGTGTGCCTCTGGTGGTGCAGTGGTAGAATTGCTGCTTGCAACACCAGAGGCCCGGGGTTCAAATCCCCCCTGTGGTGCTAGTGGTAGAAATGCTGCTCTGCTACACAGAGGGGCTCGAATCCCGGGAGTTGGACTCGATGATCTCTAAGGTCCCTTCCAACTCGCACGATACTATGATACTATGAACTGAAGCAAAGTAATGATGTCTCAGACTTCAGGAAAAATGTAGCTCATGGAGAAGGTTAGGTATTCAAGAGCTGAGTTTGTTTCACTATAAATATCATGACTTCCAGAAATACAGACAGGCAAATTACCCACCTTTTCCCTCAGTTCAGATGAGATGCATTTTGTAAATGTTACTAAGAAGATACTCCTATATTAAAGTATGTCCTGATATCTACATAAACAATGTAGAGAAGACGTAAAGCACTGCAATTTCTATTAAAGATTCAATCATACCTTCCCTGCTTAAACAAAATTTCTTACATTTTCAGCATATGGATGCAGGTTAAAAAGGAGGAGCGTGCTGTAAAACATCCTGCTGAAAAGAATGTAATGTCAAAAGCTGCCTATTGAGTCCCCCATTCTCTTTTGTAAATTGCAGATTGTTAAAATGTCACAGTGAGATACTTCTCAAACCTGGGATTCTGAAATGAGAAAAAGGAGATTCAGAATCTAGGTCATGTAATTTAAGAGCCTACAAATGTCAACACAACTTCATAGTGTAGGGTGATAAACAGATTCAACTGCAGCAAATTCCACAAGTAAAATTTTTCCTTTTCTTCCAGAATCTTGAAGCTGTGTATATAAAATTTTCCATTCACCCAGTCCTGATGCTGGATAAGCTTTCTCCTGATTGTTTGGGAGTTTCTCCACAATAATTTTCAGACTCATGGCATTCACACATTTGTTTTCAATACCTACTTTATGAAACTTTGGAGTGGATGAAATGTGCAGTAATGAGACTGTATGTGTGCATTATTTTCTACCTGAATTTTGAGTGAATGTATCAGACCAGAGCACAACACTCCTAGGACTTTCAAAATATTTGCAGCATCAACATTCCATGCTCTCCATCTGTCAGGATGAGGAAAACCAGGAAGGCAGAAAGAGTTTCACTGTACCTCAGTACCTTGGTCCCCTGAGTTATCTTCCACAATTAGGAAGGAAATGGGGTACAATGTTCTCTTGTCTGGATTATCTGAAGAGGGCAATCTACTGCCATTCCCTGAGAGCCATTTTCTGGACTGGGAGGTCAAATCCCCACCCATACATTACTAAGTATGTTAAAAAAAGTGAAAATATTTAATTGTATATTTGGAATGAGAGGTTAATCCAGAACTCATTACATGCATCTTCTGTTTCCAATAGTTTTCATCAGTCAGGATAGATCAGCACACTGTGCCAGAAAGACACCAAGATAGGCAAGGGGTGGCAGACCAAGAACAAGTCTGGCCCTGTTTGTTCAGTTGCCTGTAGACATTTTGAGCATGGAGCCCCTCCAAGAATGGACCCTAAATCAGCAGTTTATTGCTTGGCAGGCTCTACCATGTGCAATTTACTCTTCCTTGGAATTCCTCTGTGTCTCTTTTGCCCAGCATTGAAGAAGTATATGCAGTTAATTTATTGCCGCACCTGCTCTCCCCAAGGTGTGTTTCAGAATGACCTCTCTTTGAATCTGTGTTATTACCATTCCCTCCCATCACCATTTGAATCATTTCCCCTTCCTGCATTTTTCCCGTCTGGATTTCAAGGGGCTGGGGAAGCAGAGTTTAATTGCAGTTTATTATGCTATGGCACTGAACCCCAAGGCTTGGGTATGAGGGGAGCCTCATAGGACATTATAATGATCCATCTGGTTATTTATTATTTCAATTTAGTGTATGAATTATTTAATTCTCAAAAGCTCCAGCATGTATGACAAAAAGTCTGAAAAGCAACAAGGATCTCGACATGCTTCCACTAAAGACAAAAACCCAGCCTCTGGCAATTTCACAATGAGCAACACTAACCTGTACTTGTTTAAATGAAAATGGCTTCATCACTATGGTGACTTACAATATATTATAATGTTATTTAATGACTTGGGTTTATCAAGGTTCATGTAGACTCACAAATAACATCCCGGTTCAGCTCCTCAAAGAATCCCTTCCACAATGCGATCTGGCAGCATTGCTGGAAGTACACCTTTTCCAGTCCTGTCTGATTCGTCTAAGCTAGAGCTTGAGGTCTGAGAGGACACTGGTATGATTTGTGGTCAGAGCGTAGAAACTACACAGTGTAATGGTCTATTATTTTGGCTTTAAGCCTGGAGTAGGTATGAAAGATCATTGCATAGGATTGGCATAGACAGTACACTTCCAGGAAGCAGTCACTGCCTGGAATGGGTCCAAGCTCTGCCAAAGAATACAAGTGAGAGCCAGAATGGATATTCATACACCTCCTGGAAGCAACTGAATCTAAGGGAACAGATTACAGTCTTCTAGGCAAAGGATCCCCAGAATAACTCTGCCGAGCTCATCATAGAAGTTTGCTTTCTCTCGGAAGTGGTTGTCATATGGAGGAGGGAGATGCTGTCAATGCCGTGATCCTGCTTTCTGTTGCTATGGTAACACCAAAGTTTAGTTTTCAGGTCAGAGTTTCATTATATACACATTTCATTATATACATTAGGTTTCTCTGTTTCTTTCCACTTGTTTTGCTTATTTTCCACTCTCACTATTCCCACAGACTATTTTACTCGTCATTAAATAATTAACACTCCTTTGTATTATGCACCAGGGAGAGCATTGCCAACCTCAGCCTCAAGACACAGTCAGAAAGCACAGAAATTCTTCTCTAGTTTGAAGTTAAGCAGGAGGAATGTTCAAACCTGAGATCATATTTTCAGTGCATTTACATTTCTTTGTCATTCACAGCAAATTTTAAAAACCTAATTTGCATTTCAATTTTTTTCATTCCATACTTACTTTCTGTATTTCACCCCACATAAAAAAATGAAAATAGGCTGTGAAACTTACTGGAAACAAATCTGGCTCTTCTTTTCTAGCAAAATGATGCAGTAGTTGGCTTGTAAAACCAGCAAGGGAATAATTCCAATCAAAACTGTTTTCCTTGGAATGCTTTAATACAGAAACACTTCTATTGGTTCAAATCTCCATTTTACAGAACTTAAATTCATCTCTAATCTGGCTTTCTGTGCTTATTCTCATCCCAAGCTACAAAATGTGCAGTTGACTAATCCTTAAACAGAGGTTTTTAAGAAAACCTACAGCTTGGAGACAACAGACTCCATATTTCTTTTTAACTTACAGATAGGCTTTAGCACTTCTACAAAGAAAGAAAATCAAGAAAGAAATTTTCTCCAAACAAATGAAAGAAAAAAACAACACACAGTAAGTTGGTAAATGTTTTGGGAACAAACCTGAAACAAGGCAGATAAATTTTCTGCTAGTGAGTTGGAAGCAGAATATTATTTGACCTCTTCATCTCCTCTGGGCTGGAGATAACCTACCCTTCAATGTTCTTAAAATACAAAAAATGTAGAAAAAAATCCAAAACTGGATCTCTGGATCTGTGAACATATTTCCTACCATTAAACTTCATTATTATTATTATTATTATTATTATTATTAATTTCATTTTATTTTATTTTGCTGAAACAGAAAGTTTAACTTTGTCATTTTAATGTCCAAAACCAATTAAGAATGCTTTCAAATTGGATCCATGTGGATTTAGTGTTCTTCCACAGAAAACATGTATAAATCTGCAACTACCTTTCTTTGCCTGGAGGAAAATTCCTTACTTTTCTTAGTCCTTGAAATCAACTGCAACTACAAAAAAACAATGATTTCTGACAATTAGCTGTTACTTATGGTGGAAAAATGTAACTAGGAGATAATTCAAGGGAATGTCTTTCACTAATTTTGTGGCCCTCTCTCTGCTCCAAAATGGCTCTCAGTTAGACCACCACAGAAGTAACACTTGCCCCCTGTGACCCAGAATATATCTCTGCAGCACATAGTTTTGAGGGATTGGGTTGTCTGGGACTTTTTTAAGCAATCCTGGGCTATATTCCAGTGTGTGTCCTTGTGTTGGAGAAATGGGTCAGGGCTGAGCGCTGGATTTCTGGAAGTCATAGTTACTAATAATTAATTTATATCCTTGGAGGTTTTGAAACTACAACACCAATTCTGCCAGGTTTCATGAAAATAGTCTAGTTGTTCAGCAGGGGAGAAATCTCATTTTCTGACTACTTTTACTCAATTAGTAGTTAATCACAGGAACTTTTAGAGAAAGAGAAAATGACAAGTGGGACAGTTTCTCTTGTCAACCTGCTTTTCTTGAGTAGAAGATCCTGGCTCATAACTTCTTGGTATCTCCTAATGTAGATCAAACCACAGTCTGAGATTATCTCAAAACTTCTGATGTAATACTTATTTATTGTGCACGTACATATGCAAGTGGTATGACAGGACAGTTTGTCTGCTGGACCTGAACTTAGGGGATGCACAAGTGGATTTCATTTTTCGTGACTTGGTCACTGATCAAACATGAATGACATCACTTCCATATTCCTGGCTACCTGAGGGCAATCTGGGGCATCAAACCCTCTCTCTCTACTTCTAAAGAGAAGGCGGCGATGTGTTTCAGGGGAATTGGCTGGCATTTACTGGGCTGCTGAGCAGATTCAGATCCTGCTTGCTTGGCAGTCATCTCTTTAACCAAGTGCCAGTTCAGTGCTCTGTAAGGCAGCCCAGAGCAAACCTCTGAGGTTGAGCTCTGCAGTGAAAACACTGACTGAGAAACAGAAGCAAAGGATGAAGTCCCCATAGGCTTGAAGGAGGTAGCTGTAGAGATGAAGAGGTCATCCAGCGGTAAACTTGCTTCCTTCCAAGGGGGAAATATGAGATGAGTTCTTGACCTCCCACAGACTTCCAATGCAGAACCAAAGGCAAATTATATGGTCTGCTTATGTCTTAGGTCCTCATGTAAAACATGGGCATAATTCTATTTACTTGCTTCACAGAAATGTCAGGAGGATGAAGAGGGGAACATTCCCAGTCTGAAGCAATGTCAACATGGTTTTGGATTTTCCATCAGACTGACAGGAGGCAGAATGAGTCAGCAGTATGCCAGGCCAAGATTTGCCACAGGAGAAGAGCTGTGGATCAGAATGATAATTTTTCATATTCCCACAGCCACTCCAGAAAATTATATTAATATTAATTATAATCATCCACTGCATTGCTACACCCAAATAATCAGTGCAAAGCTCAGCTAAATGTCAGCTTTCCTCCACTGCAGTGAAAGAGTTTGTGTAATGCTGTCAGAAACAAACTGTTTTGGGCAGTGAGGAAGATTGTAATGGCAAATGTCAGAGAGACAGAAATAGCTGGTCCCATCACAATTTCACCCTCAAGAAACACTTCTTTTACAGGATAAGACTGAGGATGGAAGGGGATAAAGGAAGGTCACAATTTGTGCCATGTAGTCCTCATTAGTGAGAGTTCTATATAAATCTTGTAAATTGCATTCTTGCTCACCATCAGCAAAAAAACAATGTGATTCCATGAAGAATGTCACAAAGGATGTTGTTACTGAGAAGAGATTAGAGGTTTGTTTATTTTTCCTATTTTTTTTCCTAAAATGAACAGTATGCACATTTTCCATCATGTTCACACATCTGAGACCTTGTCAAGTGTAAATGCTTTCAACCTCATGACATCCATTGGCAAAGGTGCAGTTTGTAGGACACCTCACTGCCAAGAACAACAAACAGCCTCAGATAAAAGGCAGCCATAGCATGCTTGCCTCCCTTGCTTATGCCAAGATGCAACATAACCAGTCAAGAATAAGACGGATAGAATATGGTAGCTACAAGAAGTCATGGGCACCACTGTGCTCAACTTAAGACAGCAGCCTCAAAGCACACAAAGAAGAAGGATCAGAATAGGAGCCTGGTGCATATTCTTCATGCCTATTCAAGGACCTCAGTTCAGATCTTAGGTAGACCAACTTAACTTAGGACTGAGTTTCTTCACCATATACAACTGCATTGCTCATTTTGCACAGGGCTGCTGGGAATTTTAGATAAGCCCCTACCAACGCAACTTATACTGTGAGCAGTTACATATGTTAGTGTTCAGCCTTCCAAATCCATTAGAGCCACAGTCAGTGAGAGTTTAAGGGGAGCTTGAGAACTGAGAGTACGGAGGGAAGAAAGAAGCCACAACATGGAAGGGCATGAGTTTTATTTGCCCTACAGCTGTGTTTCATCAGCTGTTCTTTGGGAATGTGCACCAGCTCAAGAGGGAGCAGCCGGGCTGGTCACAAAAAGGCAGAAAAAGGACATGATAGAAGCGTGGCTGAGCAGCCAGGCCCCATGCTTCACGTCTCAGGGGCTTCCTGGCACTGCATGCATCACTGCTAAGGGTTTTCTCTAGGGATTAACAGCTTTCCCATTTTAAATAATTTACACAAAAGCATCTTCCTTCCCTGAGTCTGGTTATTTTTAGGCAGAGAAAAATACACTCACTTATCTATATAAATAATCAGGACCATATGGCCTAAGCATTCCAAACAGATCAGTTAAACCAGCTTTCTGAGAGACTTTAGTTGTGCATGTGTGTCTGTAAGAATGCTTAACACAGATGACTGTGTATTAGCCCCGCATCCTTAGAGACCTGAGTACAGGAATGATCCTCTGAAGACTTACAACAGACCCTACAGCCAAAGGAACCTCCTGTAGCACTGTTGCAAAGGTGCCTCAGGCTATACAAAGGAGAAGATAGCTGTTTTACACAGCTTATTAATGCATGGCAGTGTTATGTATCTCACCCAACATGGCAATTAATAGCGTATATGACTACATAAATGAAGACCACTGCTATTAAATGGCCATTTGTTAGAACCGTTTAAAACTGGATAGAATCTAGGGTTCCAAGATGATGAGAAGCCTGAAGAACCTGACATGTAAAGAAAGGTTGAAGGAAATGGGCTTGATTAGCTTCAAGAAGGGAAGACATAAGGGAATTTTACCCCAGTATCTAAAAGCAGCTGTAAAGATCAAAGTATTTTCTTCACAAGGATGCACAGTGACAGGATAAGAGGTGTGGAGCACAGGAGGCTCTGAGAGACATTTCACCTGGATATAAAAAATGAGAACAATTAAGCACTGAAATAAATTTCCTAAAGAAATAGTGAAACACACCTTACTGGAAATCTTGAAGACTTAACTTGGCAAGACCATAAATAACCTAATCTAAAGCCCTGCTTTCAAGAAAAGATTGGACTAAACAATCTCCAGAAGCCCTTCCCAGCCTAGACTTTTTTGTGATTTGGTGATTTAGAGCTCTTCATGAAGGCCAACATTCCATGTTTAGTAAATAAAAAAAATTAAATCCCCTAAATGCATGTTTGGCCCAGTTTGTGCTGAAGGGCTAGCAGCCTGCATCCAAATGCTCTGAGTTCTGTGGGCTCAAATTCAGAGAGATATGAAGATGGCTGCAAACAGGAATAAGCCTGATACAGGTATGCACAAAGTAGCTTAGATCCATCTTTCTTCTCTGTGTTTTTCAGTGATCTGATCCTGTGGCCCCTGCTGTCAGGAGGGTCCCAGTGTAGAAAACCCTATAACCAGAAATAGATGACCATCTATTGTGTGCCCCGGTGGCACAGCGGTAGAATTCCCGTTTGCAACACCAGGGGGCCCGGGTTCGAATCCCCCCTTTGGAGCAGGGGGTAGAAGTGCCGCTCTGCTACACAGAGGGCTCGAATCCCGGGAGTTGGACTCGATGATCTCTAAGGTCCCTTCCAACTCGCACGATACTATGATACTATGATGATATGATTTCAGTGTCAAATGCAAAAGGATAAGCAAGATCAGTCTTCACATTTCCAGAAAAGACAGTGTTCCCCTTGTTGCAAATACGCAGCAACTTCTATAATTCATCTTTGGCTCTCCTTCCCTTTCTGCCACATGGTAGGTCTGCACAGAGCTCTGGGAGATAAATCTCTGCACCGCCAGCAAGTATCATCCTGCAACCTGCACATGGGAGCTGAGAAGGCAAACACATCCCCCAGGAGAGCATATTTATTTTTAGGGACTGAAAAACCCACTAAAAATCTGTTGAAGAAAATAAAGACAGAATCCCACAGTGACAGCTAATGCTATAAGTAAGAAGGCAGATGCATGTATGTGTGGAGCAGATTAGTTGAGAGAGCACTGCCAAAATCAGTTGGCGTATAATTTTCAGGTCATAAAAATGTTTTTAATAGTAGGGCAGGAACAAGCTAATATTGCTTCTCTATTTACTTGTTTGTTTTAATGCCTAATCCCAGGAAGTAGTCACTTTGAACATTTTGCGCTGTAGATATGCAGGCAGCACGCCTGAAAATCAAAAGCCTCCACTGGGGAGTGAACAGAGTTCTTTGTGCTGCCCAGCCTCCAGCTCCCAGGACCAGCTGAGACTTTCCCTCATGCGGGGAGCTCTTTGACAGATGGTATAATGGGGCTCAGAGGGGCACTAATCCCCCTGGGTTTCAGAGGGTCATGCAAAGGGTATGAAAGACCATGCTGAAGCAGACTCCAGCTACTTTCAGCCAACAGCCTCTTTGGCACCATTCCCATCTGGCATAGGCTGTTGCAGTCTCTGGAGTATTTCTAGCTCCTGAAGGGGTAGGAGTAGGAGAGGGGAAGAGAGAGAGAGAGAGTAGGCTGCAGAATCTGTAATTCTCTCAGCAAAAACTATGATCACAACTCTCACTTCAGATATATGTACATGCACACAAGTACACTTTTGTCCTTGGCACACATGGCCAGGAGCTACTGAGCCCTTTAAGAGGGGCTGTCAGCAGACAGAGCCACACCAAGCTATGAAAGGTCATTCTCAGCAGATTTTATGTCCCCATACTCAACTAAATATTGATTGGTGCTTGCAGTGGGGTATCTAAAGCCCATGAAAACAGGGTGATGAGCAGTGGAGGAGTGCTCTTCAAATAATCCTTAAGGGTACTACTGATAGGAGGAGGATTTCAGAGACTTAATCATTGCTACTAGCAAGAGGGAGCATTATATTTAGATCTACCAAAAGCTAACAGATGACCAGGCATCAGTATTGCTAGCACTGCAGTACTGTGACAAAGAGGTGAAATGAAGCTGCATGGCTCATCACTGTGTTTTCCCCCACTTCACAGCAAATTAGACACAAACAATTCTCTTCTTCCCTAGCTCTCCTCTGATCTTTTCATTTCCATGAACATGATGGCAAACTCTGGTCCTTTTGAAATGTATTGGAGGAGAGAAAAAATCAAACACACATATCTTAAATTCATGATGTGAAAATTATTTACCTCCATTATCTCTAGCCAACCAGAGTATTGCAGGGGCTTTCTCTCACAGAGGTATTTGTCACTGTTCTGGCTTCAGCCTTGATTTTTGTTTGTACTTTAAAAGATATGGTTTCCTTCTAAACAGGCACCTGGTTTTAAATCAGTGTTTAGCCCCATTACTCATCTAAGTACTCATTATATCTCTGTTCACTGGTATTTATTCATCCACATTTGATCAAACTGTGTTCTTCTTCATCTGTTCTTCACAGCTTCCACGCTTTAACTGTGGTCTCTAGTGTACCCAGCAGTTTTTCTACCTATAAAATTTCTCTGTAGGCATTTGATTTTTTCTTCATGCTGTATGGGAGATTGGTAATCACAGCCTGAACCTCTGATTAATCAGCTGAGGCAAGTATGGGGTCAGCTGTGGGAGCACAGGTGAGAGTGATGTAGCTGTGCTCCCGGAAGGGGTGGAGCTTGACTCCATCCCCTCTGAGACCTCATTTAAGGGCTGACTCCCACTGGAGCAGTATCTCTTGGAGATCGCTCACCAGGGAGGACTGCCTCAGCTGCTTCAGTCAAGGCACCACCATTGGTGAGTTTTTCCTTTACTTATTCACTTGTATACCTTCTGTACATTTTGTTTCCATCTGTACATTTAAAACCAATACATTTGGCGAGCCAGCCAGGAGCCTGCAAATATCGGAAAAAAAAATGTCTTTCCTGTGGAATGTGTTTAGCTGGTTCAAGGGGGAGAAGATCACCCCCTTAGGGAAAATCCTCCCTGGACAAATACCAGGGTTTGAGGCGTCCCCATATTTTCAATTAGCGACGATTATCGAACAATGGGGGCCCTTACGGGTAACGGGCAATATGTCCCCTTACCATCTAACTGAATACTTTCAGGGGTTGCAAAAAGATATTTTGACAACCAAAGAAAGGCAAATGGCTGCATCCATGGCTGCTTGGCCTTTATTGAATGCTTTAAATCAGGCAGAGGTTAAATCAGATAAGATTGAACATGAAAATCAATTATTAAAAGCCCGCATTGAAAAATTGGAGGGCGAAATTAATCTATTAACGGGGAAAAATTCATCATTTTTTTCAAACACCCCCCAAATTAGATATATTACAATGGATGATAGTAAGGATCCTGAAACATCGGATCAAACTAAGGTCACTAAATCTGACCTAGAAGAGCCACTTAAGACGGACTTATTAGAAGTCCGTCCTATGGTAACCCAAAAAACAAAAAAAGTCCAGGAGCGACCAGCAGGGGTGCCTCCTGATCAATGGACCCCTGCTGACTCCTATTTACACGTAACAGCACGTCCATATACACCCACCGAACTTATGGATCTAGTACAGCGCTTCAGGCAAAGACCAAGGGAAAGTGTCCCAGCCTGGCTGTTACGATTATGGGACTCGGGAGCAGAAAGTGTAATAGTTAGCGGCTCCGAGGTATCTAAACTAGCAACTATAACAGTCCATCCTGCCCTGAGGCAGAGATTGTACTCAGGGTCCCAGTTCCCTGAAGAGAATCATTCGATCGTAGATTGGATAATGGCTGCCTGCCGTATGGTATGGTCAAATAAAACAGACATGCCAATACATACAGGAATGTGGTCTTCTATGGAAGACCTACAAAATTATATCCGGGAACTAGGCATGCGAGAGGCTGTCTATGAAGATGTATCTGTTAGTCCGGACATGGTGAAGTTTTCCGCGGGAATGAGGGACCTAATCTTACAACAGGCTCCCTCACATATGTATGGAACATTGGTTTCTATATTGAATCCTCTAGTGGCCGCAGAGGCAGCAGTCCAGCATGCTGCCCAATTGGTAGCGGACCTGGGGGAAACGGAGCGCCTAAGAACCAAGCGCAATATTAGAGTAATTGAAGATCCTGAAGTTTTTCCAATAGCCCGAGCCAGGAGATCGGCTCCACGAACCCCTCGGGCGGGACCCATTAGGGTGTCCCGAAAACAAATGTTTAATGATCTACTCCGAGCAGGTGTTCAATTTGCCAAAATTGATGGGCAGCCCAATCACGTTCTGCTTCAGTTGTGGAAACAGCTGAAGGATGAACAAAAATTTCAAAACCGCCCCAAAAGACCGGGGATAAGGCTTATAGAACGACGACCAACAACAGTTTGGAATCTAGAAGACTTTATCGTGCCAAATAGGAAAAAGAGGCCACCTCAGGTGCCTCGGGTCACAGTACCAGAGGCATCAGAGGTAAAAGACTTGAATCTGGCCCAGTTTATGGCGTGATGAGGGACGTCAGTCACCCTAGGGCCTCTAGACGGGACCGGAGGCCCTATGTGGAATTGACAATATATTGGTCCCGAGAAAATGTGCAGAAGGTTATGGCCCTCGTTGATACGGGGGCGGAAACATCTATAATTTATGGAGACCCAACAAAATTCAGAGGGAACAAAGTAATGATTGGAGGCTTTGGGGGACAGACCGTTCCAGTCACCCAAACTTGGGTAAAATTGGGGGTCGGGCGCCTCCCACCACGGGAGTACAAGGTATCTATTGCTCCAATTCCGGAGTATATATTGGGAATTGATATCTTGTGGGGTCTGGCTCTCCACACAACAGTGGGAGAGTTCCGGTTGCGGCAGAGATGCATTAGTATCCGGGCAATTCAGACAATATTGAGAGGCCATGCAAAACATGAGCCTATTTGTCTGCCCAAGCCACGTCGGATTACTAATGTAAAACAGTACAGACTCCCAGGTGGGCAGGATGAAATAACAAAAACAGTGCAGGAATTAGAAAGAGTGGGTATTATAAGGCCTGCACATAGCCCGTACAACTCCCCAATATGGCCAGTGCGAAAATCGGATGGAACATGGAGGATGACAGTGGATTACAGGGAATTAAACAAGGTCACGCCGCCCGTTCATGCAGCCGTACCCAATATTGCCTCCCTAATGGACACACTAAGTAGAGAAATTAAAACGTATCACTGTGTCCTAGACTTAGCGAATGCATTCTTCAGTATTCCGATTAGTGAAGAATCACAAGACCAGTTTGCATTCACATGGGAAGGCAGGCAGTGGACTTTTCAGGTTCTGCCGCAAGGGTACGTGCATTCACCTACTTTTTGTCATAATTTGGTGGCGCGTGATCTGGCTAAGTGGCAGAAGCCACATAATGTAAATTTATATCATTATATTGATGACCTCCTGTTAACGTCCGATTCATTAGAGGCGGTGAGACAAGCAGCAGATTTATTGATAGCTTATCTGCAAAAGAGAGGGTGGGCTATAAACCCACAGAAGGTGCAAGGTCCGGGGCTATCTGTAAAATTCCTGGGAGTAATTTGGTCCGGAAAAACCAAATTACTACCCAGTGCAGTAGTGGATAAAGTCCAAGCGTTCCCAGTCCCTACAACATCAAAACAGCTACAAGAGTTCTTAGGTATATTAGGGTATTGGCGCTCCTTTATACCTCACTTAGCTCAGTTGTTGAGGCCATTGTATAAGCTTACCAAGAAGGGTCAATCGTGGAACTGGGGGAAGGTAGAACAAGATGCTTTCCAACAGGCAAAGCTGGCAGTTAAACAAGCCCAGGCATTGGGTATATTTGATCCGACCCTCCCAGCTGAACTAGACGTTCATGTTACCCAGGATGGTTTTGGCTGGGGCCTGTGGCAACGCCAGAGTTCTGTTCGAACCCCCATTGGATTCTGGTCTCAGGTTTGGCACGGAGCAGAAGAAAGATACAGCATGATTGAAAAACAGTTATTGGCTGCCTATTCAGCGTTACAAGCGGTAGAGCCAATAACGCAAACAGCAGAGGTTATAGTTAAAACTACATTACCGATCCAGGGGTGGGTAAGAGATCTAACTCACCTTCCTAAGACAGGGGTGGCCCAAGCACAGACGGTAGCACGATGGGTCGCCTATCTAAGTCAAAGAAGCAGCTTGTCTTCGTCTCCACTCAAGGAGGAATTACAGAAGATCTTAGGCCCAGTGACATATCGCAGTGATACGCCGAAAGAACCAATGGTCGCTCCACCAGAGAAGAGCCCTGTTCAGGAAGGAAGATATCCTATTCCTGAAGATGCCTGGTATACGGATGGGTCCAGCAGAGGCAACCCGAGCAAGTGGCGAGCTATAGCATACCATCCCTCTACTGAGACAATCTGGTTTGATGAGGGGGATGGTCAGAGCAGCCAATGGGCAGAATTACGAGCCGTGTGGATGGTTATAACTAAAGAACCTGGTGATGGCATCCTGAACATCTGTACGGATAGCTGGGCCGTGTACCGGGGGCTTACTCTGTGGATTACGCAGTGGGCTACCCAGGAATGGACTATCCACGCCCGACCGATCTGGGGGAAAGACATGTGGGTAGACATTTGGAATACAGTCAAACACAGGACGGTATGTGTCTACCATGTCTCTGGTCATCAACCCCTGCAGTCACCAGGAAACGATGAAGCGGACACACTGGCCCGAGTTCGATGGATTGGGAATTCACAATCCGAAAATATTGCCCGATGGTTACATCAGAAGCTACGGCATGCTGGACAAAAGATAATGTGGGCAGCTGCTAAAGCATGGGGGCTGCCTGTACAGTTATCTGATATCGTCCAAGCATGTCAGGACTGTGACGCTTGCTCGAAGATGAGACCAAGACCGTTGCCTGAAACAACATCCCACATTGCTAGAGGATATAGTCCTCTTCAGAGATGGCAGGTTGATTACATTGGGCCCCTCCCTCGGTCTGAGGGGGCGAGATATGCCCTGACCTGCGTTGATACTGTAAGTGGACTGCTGCAAGCCTATCCCGTACCAAAGGCAAATCAAGCATATACAATTAAGGCACTCACTAAACTGATGTCTGCATATGGGACACCTCAAGTCATCGAGAGCGACCAAGGGACTCACTTTACTGGAGCGATGATACAGCGCTGGGCAGAAGAGAACAACATTGAATGGCGATTCCATCTGCCATATAATCCAACAGGGGCAGGCCTTATTGAACGCTACAATGGTATTCTTAAGGCTGCCCTGAAGACAGACTCCCAGTCCCTGCAGGGGTGGACAAAAAGATTATACGAAACCCTGCGGGACTTGAACGAAAGACCTCGGGATGGCAGACCCAGTGCTCTGAAAATGTTACACACTATATGGGCCTCCCCTCTTAGGATTCAAATTACAGGTGCTGATAATGAGGTAAAACCGCAGGTTGGTAATGACAATAATCTTCTGCTCCCTGCCCCTGAGAATCTAAAACCAGGAATCCATAAGATAAATTGGCCCTGGAAGGTGCAAGTAGGACCTAAGTGGTGTGGCCTACTTGCACCTTGGGGGAGACTATTGGAGGTGGGAGGTTCAGTTACCCCCTCGGTGATAGGTACATGGCCTACTGACATCGTGGTCAATACTCCGGTCTTTATTGCTAAAGGGACACCCATCATGTCCCTATGGCAGATCAGGACTCCTCCTCTGGTGCCAGATATAGTTATACAGCCACAGATATCTGGCCAGAGGGTATGGTATCGGAGGCCGGGACATAATCCGGTGCGAGCAGAAGTATTGACCCAAGACAAGAATACGGCCTGTATCTTGCCCTGGAGGGCAGACCTTCCTCTCCTGGTACCCTTGAAACATCTGTATTACTCTCCCTAAGATTCTAAGCCTCTAGGACCATCAGAGAACAATTTGTGTGGACTGATGAAACGCAAATGGACCTGCACCTCGAGATGGCTTGTCTCCAGTAACATCTATCAAGCACTGGCCCACGGAAGATCGTGAATACCCATCCAATCATCATTTGAATAACATCAGCATTCGGTGCGACGGGAAATTGTATCAGCGTCGCGTTGGGTCTCTGTGATAAGGGAAAACTCACCTAATCATTGGTTCACGCTGTGAAGGGGTGGAGTGTATGGGAGATTGGTAATCACAGCCTGAACCTCTGATTAATCAGCTGAGGCAAGTATGGGGTCAGCTGTGGGAGCACAGGTGAGAGTGATGTAGCTGTGCTCCCGGAAGGGGTGGAGCTTGACTCCATCCCCTCTGAGACCTCATTTAAGGGCTGACTCCCACTGGAGCAGTATCTCTTGGAGATCGCTCACCAGGGAGGACTGCCTCAGCTGCTTCAGTCAAGGCACCACCATTGGTGAGTTTTTCCTTTACTTATTCACTTGTATACCTTCTGTACATTTTGTTTCCATCTGTACATTTAAAACCAATACACATGCATAGTTAGGAGCAGGAGACAAATTCTTCTTTTGAGTGATTGCTTTAATATTCATCACTTTTTGTACCTTTTTGTGTCTATTACTCGTGCTTTTTTTTTTTTTTTTTTTTTTTTTTTTTTTACACTGGGATTTGTGTCAGGAGGTGCTAATTTCTTCCTCTGATGTGGGCGTTGTAAGTGACAGGTGTTAATAAGGTTTGATCTGCAACTTTTACTTTATTCAACTTAAGGGTTTTTCTTCTCACTTTATCTGTCTCTGCAACACCTTTGATAAATGTCATACAGCTGCATATCAGGGCATTTTATAGAGGTCTCATTGATATTTATATATTTAAGATGTACTCCACTCACACTTGCTATGAACTAACCCTCTGAATGAAGAACTTTTCATTTTATCCTCATTCTTTCAGCTTCTGCCTTGATGTCCAAAGAAGTGCATCCTGTCCTTCCCAAAGAACCTTGGAAGGAGCAAGGAGAAATAAAGTAACAAAGCAGTGAGAGAAATAACCACATGTGCTCAACTCTTGGTCTCTCCTCAGGGAAATATATATATATATTTGTATATATGTATATACATATATCTAGATTGCTGAGACTGAGGTATTTCAATAATTAGTGATAGCAATATCCTTCTTTAAAAGAACAAACAAACACACCCACAAAAATCAAAACCATCCTTCAGGATTAGACTTCACACAGGTAGAAATTATTCAACTGCTACAGGTTCTTAACTGGAAATAAGCCAATGATTATCCTAGATTGGATGCTGCAGAAAGTCATAGGCAGAAAGAAGCTTTGCAATTGCCTGTGGGTATCACAGAGAGTCCAGACTTTCCTGCATTTGAAGCGTTATCCACATACCATTGCAGGGAGTTGTCGTGAGATTTGAGCTGCAAGGATGGCGCATTTTTTATATATCAGCACTTACAATGAAAAGTAATGTTTACTTTGAAAAGGGACAGCATGGTCTTTGCCTGGAGTTGGCGCTGTTAACATACATCCCATTCTCCATGAGCTACTCCTTCTGTTAGATTACTTGCTACATTAAATGCTATCTTACCAGGCCCTGCATTTTAGAGGCTGTGGTAGAGCTGTTCGGCTTCTCTCCATAGTCAGTGGAGAGAAATGGTAATTTCCATGGGACCATTAATTGCATTTGGGAATAGGTGTCAGAGCTGTACAATAAACTTGTCAAGAACCAAGTACTAACTAAAATGTTAAACTCACTGTGGTTTAAAAAAGGTGTCATGTTCAAATTTTTGTACATGAACCCACCAATTTTGCCATCTCTTACTGAGCCTTTACAACGCACTTTATTCTCCCATGACTTTTCCTCCAAAAAGAAGGGCACAAAGATCTTTTTTTTTTTTACCTCACAGCTCTCTGCAGACACAGTGTTCTAGGCTTAATTTACTGCCTCACTGCTGACTATTGACCCAAATTTAAACATACTGAAAAGGCTTTTCTACCAACATTCCCAAATCCTGTTGGCTTCTGTAGTAAAGTTCCTAAATAGGAGTTGAGATCATTGTTTAACTTTGTGGAGCAGAGGAGACTTATGTTTTATAAAAGATCTAGACTTCTGCATTTTGAGTTGCTACTGAAGAACTGTAAGAGAATAAGAAACTATGAAGGTCCATCAGCATGAGTACTTTCTCACTGACCAAACCATGTCTCTCCAACCTCCAGTACCTAAGGTGGACTGAACACTTGCTGCTTGCCAGTACCAATACAAAGCACCTCATCTTATTCTCACCAAGCAACAGGTCATTAAGGTAATAATAGTAATTTAAAACTGTAATTATCTCACCAGCAGGGAGAAGGAGAACAAACTATGGAAGAATCATTCGTTTATTTCTTGCTCAGTGGGACATCCTAAAACTGCAGAATATGCCACTTTGAAGAGCAGAGTCCCGTTTTCAGTGAATAGGAACCCTCATCATATGAAGTCAAATTAACAGCCATGGCAGAGAGGTCAATGAATTTACCAGCTGGAAATGGCAGGGGGTCTTTCCACAGTATCACATCCTGCTGTGCCATTGCTTATCTTCCATATGCTGTGCTGAACAAATAGAAAATGCTAGCCTCCAACTGCCATACAGTCAATACTTGTCACATGGGATTTTTAAAGAAAAAATAATAATAATAACCATTTACATTTAATTTGTAGCTCTTGAAATGGGAGAGAGGAGAAAAGAAGTTTGCCTCTGATTACGTATCCCCTGATTTCTTGATGTGTTTGTCAGACCTGCCCTGAGTTAGTCACGTATTTTGCTGTCAGTGAGAGTGTTTCTCTTCTCAGATTTTCATTGGTTTGAGTATGCATTGTGATTGACTGCTGGAAAGTCCCTGCTTTAGCTATGTGCTCTGGGAAGAAAAAGTATTCATAAAAGAGAATAAAACTCTTGATGAGTCAGTTCTTTTCCACCCTATGCTAAATGTGGCCGTTCACATCTGTGCCAACCAGATGTAGAACATACAACAGCAGTAAGCATTCACATAACTGGCTCAAAAGGGTACCAATGTCAAGGAGCCAAGGTTTGGCAAAGGAGAGTCAGAAAGCTGACTTTCTGCATGTGTATACAGCTCTGCATGTACATGTGTCAGAGTCATCGGGAGAAATGCAAACGACCATACCTTTATGATCAACAAATCTCATTTATTGCTTCGGCTATGTGTACATTTATAGTGCAGATAATTAACTCATACATAGTGCAAAAGCAGAGCTCATCATTGGCTCCCAATGACATGTCAACCCCACCTATCTTTGTACCTTGCAGTTATCGTCCCAATAACTACTCCCTTGCTGACTTCCCAAAACCATGGCCAACTTCTCATCACCATCACACATCCCTTTGTTCTCGCTGTCCTTGCAGATGGCACGGTTTTTACATGACCTTTCTCAGTTAGCCAGTTGTCAATAAAACTCTCCACATACATGTGTGCACGAACAGAGAGAAAATAAGCATTTCAGACTAGGCTTAGCTCTTTGAAGCTATGCTGTCTGAGCCGTGAAGTTGTTAATATGACCATGAAGATATGTTTTCTCCTTCCAACATTTGGATGAGAATTCCTGTGTAATGGTCATAGGAGAGGCAATCAATAGAATCAATGATGTTGGGGGTGCCTTTCATCTCATCCCAAAATCAAGCATCTATGGTAGCTGAGATGAATCACACTCAGTCATTAGTTATCTAAAGACACTAGAGACATAAATTAGAAGTAATGAATCTGAATGTCAAAGTTTACATCTGATTAAGAAATCTTCGTGATCTCTTAGGGAAACAGGAAAATATCCTCGGAGATTTGCTATTTCTGTCCTACAAAAAGCAAGCATAACTTGTTTTTATCTTGTAATGATGGAATAGGAAATGAAGTAACTTTAGAGACCATAACTCCTGGGGTCAGTAGAATACATTCCTGTGGATATTGTTGGGTTTTGAATCAAGTCTTCAAGCAGAGGCTGAAACAGGTTTTCACATCAGTATCTACCTGAGGTAGGAGCAGTTCTGTCTTCGACCTTCTGCCATTCTGCCAGTCACCTCCAATTGGGATGCCCCCTATGAAGATACTTTTCTCCTTTTCAAATCTGTAGTTCTTCCTAACCTATTGTTGGACTTTTCCATCCATGTAGATAGAGCTGTCTATGAAGATGGGATAGAACAAACTTTCACATAAAAATGTTTGAATTTTTTCTAAAAATAGTTCAAATTCCTAAGTACAGTTCATCACAAACACATTTCAGTTCTGTAGTAGAATTTGTCACAAGGGTGGGTGAAGGTGTGAAAGGTTGTGTGGAAGTGAGAGCAGAAAAGGACAGATGCATCTTTGGGAAGTCTTTGTTTCCAGTGCTTTGCCTTGGATAGTCAAAGACTGAGGCTACTGTTCATTCAGTGGGAACTTCGCATGTTTAATGGTATAATCATTCCTAAGCCTTCACCCTGCTCTCAGAGCTCTTTGGCAGTACAAAAGAGAGACTCCCAACAAAAATTCCCCACTGATACAGCAGTCTTTTTTCCCAAATATCTTACAACAAAGAATGCTATGGTGTTCTTTGGTAATGTGAACCACTTGATTCAATATTTAGCAACTTAAACAGGTGTCAAGTAGTAGTGTTATTTGGACATTTTCCAGAAACAGAGTTTATCATTGGAAAATGCCAGTATGTTGAAATGGAAATTTTCTTGGGAATATGCCAGTTTTGATGAAAGTTTCCATGGTAAGATAGAATTTCTAGTTAAAAATGCCAGAGAGAAAAAGAGATGCTTATCCTTCTTCTAGAAAAGCCAGTATCCTACAGTTAGGGTACCTGCTGAGGTCAGGACATCCAGCCCCAAACCCACATCCAGACCACAGCCTTGAATCTAGCTGCCTCATTACTCGGTTGAGAAGTTTAATAGCATATTTTCTGCCCTGAGATGATTGTGTTTCAGTGTTTCCTATAGAAGTCCTTCCACTTTCTCTGAGTAATTATTGGTGTAGGAATTTGAACCTTAGTCCAAACAACAAGACTTGAGAGTCAGCCAAGCTCTTTTTCCTTTTCTGATCAAATATTATTTATTCATTAAAAATACAGTCACTGGAAGGAATAACTATTCCCCATTTAGCTGTACCGTGTGCCCTCAAGTCTCACTAATTGTGTCTATGTGACACAACCTGTGCCTTTACTGTGCAGGCAACTGAGCACTGACACAGAATGACGAGTCTGTGAAGTTCCTCCTTCAAGAATCTACCTGGGCATGTGCCTAGGCACACTGCTTTGGGTGTCACTTCTTGAGCAAGATTTGGACCAGATGAACCCTGATGTCCTTGCCAACCTCAGCCATTCCAAGATTCTGTGATTCTATCCATGTTAATATCCACGTCTGGGTTATCTTCCACCAACACAACAACCCTGTAGATAGCCTGGAGATTACCAGTTGAGAAAAAGGTACTGAGAACCAATATGTGAGCTAAATGATTCACTGCTTAGTCTCACTTGCTTTTGCAGGCATATTGCTGCTGCACTTAAACAAAACAAATCCTTCAGTCAATCAAATCAGATCAAATACCAGAGAGGCTGTGAATGCTCCCTCCCCAGGAGCATTCAGTGCCAGGCTGCATGGGGCTTTGAGCAACCTGGTCTAGAGGGAGATGTCCCTGCCTAAATCAGGGGAGTTGGAACGAGATGATCTTAAAAGTCCCTTCCAACCCAAAACACTCTATGTTTCTATGAAATACACAGAAGTGGGTCTAGTTTGAATGGCAGAGCAGAATCATCTCAAGAAAATGAGTAAATGTAGGTACTGACCTCAGTAAGAGTTGAGGACATAGAACATAGTGGAAGACATCCATTAGGATATGTGGATACACATCCTTAAATGGATTCGTTTTGGATTAGTTTTATTTGAATTCAGTGAGAGGCTAAGGATATCAGCTTCTACTGTTGCTGCATGTCTGACGTTTCCATCTGAGTGAACTTCTGACTTTTTTGCTGGTAAATTTCCACAGTTTTATGTACTTAATATACTCTCAGCAGACAAAAAGCAGCAAATTTTAAAAACAAACAAACAAACAAACAAACAAAAAAAACACTGCACAAGAAATGTGCATCATACACAGCTAGTCAAGTAACCTCATTGTGGATAATAATCAGTGAGCATTTTTAATGTTTTCTCCCTGGAGTAAGTATTATTTGCAACTAGATGATCTGTTCTCCAAGGAACAGTAACAAACAGCAGCATAAGCAGGACTTTTTTTTCTACCATAATCCTAACAGATTCTGTTTTTGTATCTACAGACTTATGTAGGGAAAAGTACACAGGAAGGAAATTTACAGCATCTAAAACTTTTTTTCTCTTTATTCTACTGCCCAATGAACTGATTGGAGTGAGAAAAACTATGTGAATGTGCATATATATATTTTTGTATAAATGCATTCATATGCACTTCTGGGAAGGAGAGGATCAGTCTGTTGCTGACTCAGAAAGAGTAGGCTGAGTTGAATGGGAAGGAGAAGTTCAAAGACTGCACTACCACCATTTCCTCTATTTAATTTCCAGTTGCATCATTTTACCTTTCCCCAGTCATGAAGCCATGTAAGAAAGAAACCAATCAGCAACTGCACAGCAGATATCCATATCCATAGAGCTGAGATGGGGGTAGTGCTTTGGAGTTTGCTTAGTCAGAATGGAAGCTGTAGGGGAAAAGTGCATTGACAAGGGCTGTGGAAAGGACAGAAAATAACTAGAAGGAAAGCTGAAATGGAAAAAAATCTACTCTTCCTTTCTAATGGTTGCTGAAAACACCCACTACAGCCCCGAATGTAGAAGCTGTGCAGACCTGGGCATTCACAGACTCGCTGAGCTTGTCAGGGACCTCTGGATCCACCCACTGCAGAAGCAGAAACACCCACAGAAGGGGTCTCGGGACATCATCCAGGCAGCTTTTGAAGATCTCCAGGAGGAGACCCCATGACCTCTCTGGGTAATCTGTGCTAGTACTCCGCCATCCACACAGTACAGAAGTGCTTCCTGAAATTCAGTAACATAAATGAAACTAAATACATAGACAGAAAAAAGGTGCTGGGGGAAACGGTCAGAGTAAATGTAAACAGGAAATACATCTGTCACCACTCACCAGGAGAGGAAGTGATGTGAAGTGACACAGCCATGGAGAGCACAAGGATGCTCCCATTCACTTGAAGCATCTGCAGGGACTCCACTGCTTTATCTCTCAGCTCCAGGCCTGGCTATTAACAAGCTGTGGACACCAAGCTGAGTGCCCTGAGAGGGCTCATTCTTGTTTTTTCCCATGTTGCAAGGTCTTCCCCTGCATTTGTTAAAAATACACAGTGAACACTCCTTTTGGAACACCACAAGCAAATTAAGACAGTAGTTACCACCACTATCATTCCTCACTGCCACAGTCTCACTGCTACATTGAACATATAATGGTGAATTACAGGTTGCATATCTGGAGCAAGAAAAACTGAATTAGCATTTGGTAGTTTTGAAATCTCAAATGCGCACACTGCCTTACATACCCATGTGAGTATGCAATTCCTTTTAATGGAACAAAGTCATTGGGAAAGTAACATATTATTGACTTTCTCCACTAGTAAATTTAACACAGGAAAGGCAGACAGAGCTCTGTAGATGAAAAGAGTAATGTTGTCAAAGCAAACAGATGATAAAAAAGATTTATATAGCGAACAGCTCTCTTTACGGCATTACTTTGGGGCAATATGAGATGAACATCTATCCTCAACATGCCATCAGTTTCTAGTCAGTCCATACTGACTTAAAAATTGGTTGTAACCCCCCTAATGTGACAAATGACTTTTAAAGTATAAGCATCTTAAACATTTATGTTTTCAGTCATCCTGGTATATTTCCGTGTTTTACTGCAATTACACAGAATCGCCTGCATCTAAGAAACAAAGTGAAAAATTTAAAACTCTAATCTTAAAATACTCTGAGCAATTCTTCCTTCAGTCATTTGGGAATGACAATGATCAGAGACTCATGGGATCAGGTCCACTTTGCAGGGTTTGTATATAGTGTGACCCATTGACAACAGCTAAACAATTTTAAGCCCCAACTTGACAAAGCATGTGATGAAATCCAATTCTGATTAGCTAAGCATCCAAGAACATTCCTAAGTTTCCCTTTCAACAGCAAAGAGTTAAATAAGTCTTCAGGTCTTTCACTAGCCAAGATGCTGAAGGACATAGGTGGCAACAGGACACCATTAGTTGCCATGACACGTGTCTTCCACAAGTGCCTCTGTTACCTGTTTGGACCCAAAATACAAGTGAGAGGCTTTCTGTCCCTCTCTGAGCAGACTGCAGACAGAACTGGAGCCCCCGAGTCTCCCCTCAGAATATAGCTCTTCACCACAGCGCACTGGAAGGGAAACAATCACAGTTTAAGGTCATGCAAGCTATTATTTCCACATTTGTCTTTCCTTCAGTAAACTTCAGTATCTCTTTACCTACTTCTCTCTGAAAAGACAACGTAAAGGAAAAAAATATTTATTTAAATGAAGTTATTGAGATATAGCCAAGTGCTTAGAGTGAAAGTAATGTAATGTTCAAATAGCTGTTAACCACTTTGGACTTTACAGTAGAGCTAGAAGTTCACTGGAGATATTTCAGAGGTTGTCATGATGCAGAGTTTCACTTGGGTCTACATCATTTACTTCCTTTAAATCATAAATATGTACGGATGAGAGACCATCAGTTAACTTTTATTTATTCATGAGCCTCTGTCTCTACTAATTGCTGCATTTCCAAGGGTAACAGAAAAGGCAAGTCTTCCTTCCCTGACTTCCTTCTTGATTATAGCAAGATCAGATGAAATAATTAGTTGCTGCAAAGACAGTACAATTAAATGTCTGGCAATTATGTCACAGGTATGAGAATAAATCACAGATTCATTTCATTGTGCTCACACTTGACTATAAAATTTACATGGGTGGCATCAGTACCAGACCTCTCAATTTCTACTTTAGTAAGCTTTGAGGAAATCAGAGCTTAAAAGCAGTTTATCTTGCAGAATGTACAAGTTCTACCAGAGATCTCAGAAGTAATTACCAACTCCACAAGTTCTGAGCTATTCTTAAATACTACTGGGTACTTGAAAAGTTCTCAGGGGTCCAAATATTTGCTGCAGATTGCATCAAAATGAATCATCCAGCCTCCTGGGCCAAGAATTAAATGATTGTGATGATTATATGGGCTTTTTTAAATTTATTTATTTTTTTCCTCCAGTTTCAGCTAAACAGAGACACAGAACTTTAATTCCTTCCTTTTTTGCCCCTTCCCTTCCCTCAAAATTTAATAAATAAATAAATGACTGGAAGGAAATCCTCTCATTTTTCATAATCCTGGCTCAAAAATGCCTACTCTGATTTAGCTAAAACTTCCTGGAGAACAAACATACTTCCCACAGGCAATCGTGGAGAAGAAAGCAGAGCAGAGATGGAGGAGTTTTGGGAAACAGTTGTGACCCAAGATCCTAGTGCACAATGAGCTTTAGCCAGAGGAGACTTAGGAGTCCTGGTATTTTATTTTTTTTCCCTTACTGTAGGAATAATTTCAGTGAAACCGAAACTTAACAAGGAAACCTACTGATTTTGTCTGGAAAAGCTCTGGGGCCTTTACTTGGAATAACTGAGCAAAACTGTAAGAAAAGCATTGCAGTGATGCTCTGAGGCCATAAAGGTGGCTCAGAAGCCTTCTCTGCAGTTAACAACTAGTAGGTTCAACCCTTCCAAACTTGTGATGTAAAACTGGACCTTGGCCCCCTGCCGCTTACCTGCCTTCTTCTTTGGGCAGTTATAATTCTAAATGGAAAATGTACCTTTGCATATGCAGCAAAATAGGGGCCAGAGTTCAACTGGAGTATCTGACCAGCATTATTTTACAGTTATGCCCTTCTCCACTTATTCCTAGGTAGTGCCAAACTGCTATCTGGATGCTGAGCAATTTAGTGCCTCATCCTGGCCAGGAAGACTCAGAAGACTGAAGTGGGATGCTGGGGAGCAGTGCCAGCAGCTGATGGAGCAAGGGCAGGGAACATCCCTTAACCAGACAAGGCTGTATGTACAGCATAAGAGCTCTCTGCAAGGAAGGGCTGAAGATATTATTTCTGTGTTTCAAGAACATAGAAGAGGACTGGAGCTGATCTTAATTATCCTGCTCTTCTTAAGACACGTGATATGTATGCTGGCTGCTGGCTGTGTTAGGATTTTCATGGTAACTCTTACGTATTTAAAAGCCTGAAACTCATTACAGCCTATCCCTGATTTTCTTCCTCGAGGTGCAGACTCTGTGACTTTATGGCATTATAATAAATTCTTCAGTAACCTCCACACACTCAAGACATGTCAGACCCAAAAAGATTTCACTGAGGATACCTGGGAAGAAAACTACTAACTTCAGCCTCTGTGCAGTAGGAAAGCATTGTTAGGATGGATCCAAGGACAGGCACTGCTGCTGCAGTTTTTGGTCTCTGCTGTACTTCTGTTCTCCAGTCCCAAATCTTCAGACAGTTCAGTGTCAGCTCAAAGCCACATGATAATTTCAGCTCCCAGACCTACATTTCAGCTACTTTCTATAACCTGACCACTGTGAACCTGGGGTTTTTGGCTTAATACAGGATTGTAAAATATGACACATAGAGTAAAACCCAGCCAAGGCAGATTTTCTCTCTTAAAAGACACTGTAATCCATTCAAAGAATTACTGAGGTATTTTGAAACCAAGCTAGCTCATTTCTGAAGTTCACACCAAGGTAATGTTTCATTAACCTTGATTGTTCCGTTTTTATCTCAGTCCATGAGAACAAAGCTGGATTTTGGCTCTGGCTTAATTAAAAAAATATTCGTCTACCATTCTGACAAAAATTGGAAATGAATGGAGCTGTGTGAAGGAGAGGCCAGAAAAGAGCACAGCTGTGCTATGCTCTTCTGAGGCAAAAAATTGGATGGACACTATTTTCCAGACCATTTAGTATCATGGGTTCATCTATTACAAGCTTACTCAAGTGAACCGAAGTTGCTACTTTCAGCCGTGTCTGATCACTTCAGCTCTTGGTGCTGTCGAGGTAGAAGGGGGGAACTACCGGTTTCTGGGCACTTTTGCATAGGAAACAGTAGCAAGACAAACCTACCAGGAAACCTTGAGTCCTAATCTCCTGTTCCATTCAGAGCACCAGGGAGCATGACAAACTAATAGTGACTGTAGCTGAAGAAGTTCTCATGGGGCCACCAGTTGGCACTTCTCAGTGATAGCTATAATCTGGGTTTACTGGCCAGCTCCTTCTAAGCTGATTTTGTGCCATGTAAAATTGGTCTGCCTGCTCTGCTCTGCTGATAGGCAGAAGTAAAAAGAAGAGAGACAGGAAGCCCAGGAGCAGAGCTAATGAGAAATGCCAATTAGCACTGTGAGACATAAGGTTCTTAGTGCAGAAGCGATAGTGTATCATGGCCTGTAGTATGCCCAAATTCAAGCTAGAGGATCCCAAGGACATTCACAATTAGGAAATAAGGAATTTTTTTGTTTGTTTGTTTGTTTCATAAAAAACTGGTTGATTTTTTGCCCTAAAAAAATCAGAGGAAGTATTGCAATCAGGAAATACCTTCACTGGTTCCCCAGCCCTCCTTGCAGCAGGAAGGAAAGGCTAGTGAGGGAGATGTCAATAGGAAAACATCTGGCACAACACCTGACAGGGCTTCAGGATGGAGATGTGGGTGGCTGTGTCTTCCTGAAGGGGGCCTCAGATCTCAAACATTGGGAAGCATTTTTCTGAAGGGCTGCAATAAGTTTGCAGACTCTGGAGTCTGATGGTAACACTGTGATATGGTCTACACAGAGCCTACAACAGCTGCTCAAATCTCTTCTCCCTGGGCTCTGTCCTAGCAAGGAGATCCAGCTGCTGATTTCTTCAAAGTCAGCAGATTTCACACTCCTTTTTTTCTGTTCTCTATAAAGTACAGTTTGTGCCTTTATCTTTGTCCTTAATTGATTCTGCATCATCCAACTGCCCCTTTTGCCATTTCTGATCTTTAATGTTCTCAGATTCATATGGTTCTCAATGATAATCCTTAAAACTAAAGTGTATAGCTATCTATTTAATCCTCTTTTCTGCCTCCTTCTGTTTTTCATCTATGTAATATGATTCTCCTTTCTGCACGCTGCCAATGCCAAAACAAAGCTAGTCTTATTACTCCAGTCATACATTTTTAATGAATTTTTGTTTCATGCTCACTATTCCATTTTGCTGAACAGATTTCTATCTTTCTTTCATCTGCTGTTATTTATAAAGCTTTCTCATAGGTCTCCCTGCTGAGATCCTTTGACAGCATGCCTCAAAGAAGAAGAGAGATGCACATTAGCCAGCCAGAGGCAAGGCAGTTCCAGCACACAAAATGGCTGGTTTCACTGGGGTGGATAGGAGCCCACTTGTTCCAATACTGCATTTTCACTCAGGCTCAGCATGGTTTTAAACAGCTCAACAGCTTCTTGCAGGAAGTAGCATAGATACAACCATCTCAGGAGTGTCAGTGTGCAACACTGCTATAACCCCCATGGCACTAATATCTGAACTAGACTCTTTCAGGAAATGGCTGTTCTTTGCAACAGCCTGCTGCAAGATTCTTGGTCCCAGTACTGATGCTTCTAGTGTCAGCAAACATGGAAATCCCCACTGTCCTTGAGTCCTACTCAACAGTGTACCATCTGGTGTTGCTTTCAGGACCAGTCAGTTTTCAGGTAGCATTGCACACATCATCCCTCTGTCCATCTTTCTTCCTCTCTTAAGTATAGTCAGTCCAAAAATATTTTTGCATGCTGCCTCTATACCTTCTGTTCAGGCCTAGTTACATTCATTTAATGTTTTGCTTTGGTTAGCCCACCTGGCTTTCTGATTTTCTCTTTCCCAAGAAGCCTGCCAGGGCATTTCTTCAAAATGCTTGGAAGGAGTTAATTCCCCATTACAGTTCAGTAACTTTTCATTTTCACATCTTACTGCAGTCAAGGTGGTGGATTCCTTCTTTGGATTCCTTCTGTTCTTGCATTTCAGATAAAATAAGCAGTAGTCAAACTCTGTTCAGGTATTCAGAACATTCCACCTCTCCTTGCTAAAGAGGAATCTGCTAAAAAAGTCTCTTTCTTTCTTTTTCTTTCCCTCACTTTTGTGCTTGAATATTTCATTGCATAGAGACAAATCAATTGTTCACAAAACTTCAGATACCCAACTTCCAGTAAAAACTTTCTCAGGCAGCTAGGGGAAAAGCTGGTTTGTCAGTTCATTTTGTGACTCCAACACAGTACTGTTTAATCTAATTCAGAACTTTGAATCTAATTCTAAGGGCCCTCCATGGACCATGGTCAGTGTATACCACATATCACTTCTTTGTCTCCAGAGCAACTCTGTCTTCAAACTCTATTCAGATGGAAGGCCTTATCCAAAAATTCACATTGAAGAAGCTGGGAAATCAGTCCATGGTTTCATGTTTTATTTCTGTTGGACTCCATGGTTCAAAATATTGTTGTGAGCAATAAATCTGCTTTGCACAGAAATTATTTAAAATTACTAGGCTTAGAAGCTACATAACAGGGAAAGAGAAAGGAGAAAAGGTCCAAGGCTACACTGTAACAGTACACAAGAAAAGTAAGATTATTACAAATATACAATGTTGGATTTTTTATATACTGTATTTCACACTCAATATTTAACCCATACTTTCTTATCTTCACATTTAAGCTGTCTAGGCTATCTTCTAAATCAAATATTAGTAAAAACAATTTAACATGGACAACTTGTTCCTGAGAAGGAGGTAAAAAAATAATTTATAGGAAGAGAATGTTCTCAGAGAATTCTTATATTTTGAAGACAGCTGAGTTTCTGGGGGAAAAAGAGCAACAACAAAAAAACCCTGTACAATAGATATGGCTGCCCTGTTGTCTTCCTTTTCCAAATTCTGCTGTGATATGGTGGATTTTGTACACAATAGTGGCTGACATTTTGAATAGCTTGCAAGAAGTTTTGCTATTAGCGGTCCAGGCTCAAACACCGGCAGTATTTCCATTTCCCCAGAAAATATTTAGAAGGAAAAGAATTCAGAATTGAGCTGTCTGGAATTATTTTTGGCCTGAACTTGAATCACCTTTGGCATTAAACATGCCTTTCATTTCGGCACTTGAACTTTGCTCAAGGAGATGGGGAAGAGCACAGGCACAGTGCCATGTTTCAGAACAAAATACCCAGTTCACATCACATTCCCACAGCCTGTATCTAATTGCATGTGAATATCTGACAGGAAATGGAACAGGATACTCAGTATTCAATGCTTTTAGGAAATAGATAGTCAGTAAATTGCTCTTTGCTATAGCTAAAGGAATGATTGTTTCACTGAAATGACTAAAACATAATTGTACCAGGGATGCCAAAGCCGAGTGACAATCTGTACCATACTGTGTATAAATGGGATAATTCTTTCATCTTTTCAGTTTTAGTTGCATTAATTTCCCTTGTGCGATGCTCTCTGCTTTATACATGTATGATTAGTAAGGAGAAAATGCTTAACTTCAAATGATGTTAAGATAATTAGCTGTCACATACAGTTTCTGCTTTCTACCTAGCCAGGATAATGTCATCTACGACAAATTATCAGGGTTGGACCTACATTATAGAAATGAGCTGTGTTCTTAATGATCCTTTTCCAGCCTTTGAGACAGAAAGAGTCTTTGCACTTTTTAAGTGCCTTGAGAGAGCGACCTATTTAAATAATGGTAATCAAGCGGTTCAAAGACATGTAAAACTGGTTTTTAGGTTTGGTTTTCTGTTTTTGTTTATGGTCTTGTTTTGTTTTTGTTTTTGTATGCTTCCCTGATAAAGAAAGTGGGAAAGTATCATTCTGGTGGTGGAAAAGAAAAAAATAAATAATAATAAAAAAAATAAATAAAAGCTTTCCAATACTCAACCTCCTCCCGATGGTAACTGTTGATGATCTTCCTATGAAACTTTCACCAAAGCAAGTTTCTTCTAGACAGTGACAAATTTTCGGTGATTTTATATTTACTGAGTCACATTTAAAAGCCCAGTACTCAAGGGCACTTTCCTTCTTTGGATGCTTTAGCCAAGCTGTTCAACATGCCCTTCTTTCTCAATGACAGAGGAATGGGGATGTACCTGAAGTTAGATGCTACCAACCTTCCATAATCCCACATTTTTTTGATTCCAGATCCCAGACTCTAGAGAAAAAATGATAAAGTCAAGTTTCAAAACAGAGAATGTGCTTTGGACTATGCTTACTCATTTCCCATGGAAATGAATTCTATTGTAGTATTTCTATATTTGAAATCAAGCCTTCTTCTTCTGTGGGTATATTCAATCATTGGTCAGCACAATGAGATCTGCAAAGTTGTGGCTGGATTCTCATGAGTCCATGGTTGACCTGCTTAATTTTTTTTTCACCTTGATTCACTATAAATAATATTTCCACCTAGTTCAATAAATGACAAAAAGCATTGACCTGAATTTTTGTTATTGTCTTTGCAGTGCATCAGGAAAAAGAAGTACTTCAAATAGATGGCAGTTTTTCTTGTCTGCTTTCACACAGCATGCTCTCTGAGTGGCAATATCTCTGGAGTGGATGTGGTTTGCGGACTTAATGTGATTTCAGCTTAGGAAATGTTGAACTGTTTTCTTAGAGAGATGTCCATCTTTTGTCATTTTGCCCAGTGTGGTTCTGTTAGTGTTCATCACATTAAAATATAAAGAGTAAAATTCTAATTGAATAATAAAGCTAGGTAGGAAAATCAAGAGATGAGCCCAGGGGACATCTTGAGTAACTTTCACTGATCTAAATGATTTTCCTTCTAATGAGAATGGGAGATGGATAGTGAGGAAAAGAATACGAATATCTAACGAATATATATTACTTTAAAATTGAGCATGTGGTGTCATGGTTTTGTGCTGTCAATATTCTACATCATGACATCATGTGCGGTATGAACTGTTTTGGTGGTATAAGAAAGTGTAACAGAGGGTATGTGGAAGTGTAATAGAGGGTATGTGGAAGTGTAACAGAGGGTATGTGGAAGTGTAACAGAGGGTATGCGGAAGTGTGGAAGGTTCATGCTCCAGATCTGTGGAATGGCAGCATCCCGAGTACTCAGCCCTGGAGGAAACTACATATCCCAGGGGACAACGCGGCCAGAGATGAATCACCAGAGGAGGAGGACACACATATAATCTCGCTCCCAGGCTGGAACGTCCTTCTTTTCGCCCTGTCTTTCGCTTTGGAGCGCTCCATCCCTGCCGTCTCGCTCTATCAGCAACGTTCCAGCCTGTCGCCTAGAGATTGCAGTAGGCCCCCGGTTCTCCGGGACTCTTTTTCTCTCTTTCTTCTTCTCTGCCTTGTTTGATATAGTAGTTGTAGTTATATTGTATCATATTGTGTCTCGTATTTAGTAAAATAATTTCTTTCCTTAGATTGCTGCCGTTGTTTTTGTTCATTTCTCCCCTTCTAGGGGCAGCAGCCTCTATCACGGATAAATCTAGATAACCCGATTACATGTGGTCAGCAAGATTATATTTTACTTTGTACATCACTGAATGAAAGAAATAAAATTTTTATTTTAGAAAGCAATCAGAGATGCATTTAAATTAAGCTATTTAGAGACTGTATCAAATCACTCTTTGCACTCAGTTCTGCAGTCAGTTCTTCATCCATCGAAGAGAAGGATGTTGTTGGGTACCGTGTTGAAGGCCTTACTGAAGTTTAGATAGATGACATCAGTGGTTCTTCCCTTGTCCTTTGATGCAGTGACATCATCATTGAAGGCCACATGATTAATCAAACAGTATTTGCACTTGGCGAAGTCATGTTGGCTGTCCTGTATTATCTCCCTGCCTTCCATGCACCTTAGCATAGCTTCCAGGAGCATCTGCTCTGTGATTATGGTGTATATGGCAGCCAAATACTACAGCTACACAATATTTCTGCCCCTTCTGTCTTCATCTGACTTGGTGTGTCTGTCCACTCCCTAAAGTACCATATCACAAGGACTTAGTCTACCTTTTGTGATTTCTCTTGGGTAATAATAAGTTCAGCATTTTCTGGTGCTACTTGGATTCTCCGGGCATGACTGTATGGGAGCAAAATAATCACACTGCTTTACAGACAGAGAACATTGTTGTTGGGTTTTTTTAGTAGAAGCAGCGAAAACATTCAGCTTTGAAAAAATGATACAAATATCCACTTGTTTTCTAAAGATACATTAATCTTTCAGAAAAGTGTTTCTGAGGTCACATTTGGACTTGGCTTTCGTTAACAACCCATATTGCTAATTGATTTTTCTAACCTTCCTAGCCCATATGAAAACAGTGCTGTTGGGACTGCTGAGGGAAAGTACTGTTTGCTGCCACAAGAACCACATGGCTGGCAGCCAGCAGCACAATTACACCACGTGCCTGGAATGATAATTGCAATAATGCTCCTTTCTTCACTTTTAACCTTCATATTAGCACTGATACAGCTTTCACTTGACAGAGATAGATAGAAGGGGGCACTTAGATCTATTATGAAGGCACTATAGAGAAGGATCCCAGAAGATAACACAGGCTCTATTCAGGTTGACCTGGTGATGGATAGCCTCTGCAGAAAGCACACAATTTATTCTTATTCTTGTCATTACTACTATTACAGCTGCTACTACTACCACTACTATTATTACTATCATTACTTGCTGCAACTGGTGAGGATCTGGGAGGTGATAAGGTGGTAGCCTCTACTAAACAGTGAGCAGCAAAGACAGGAACATTTTTCCCCAGACTTGGAAATAGTCATGGCCAGGTTGGATGCAGATTTGGACTACTTGATCTAATGAAACTTATTTCCACCCATGTTGTGGGGATTGGAAATAGCCAGACTTTAAGTTCCCTTCCAATTCAGATCATTCTATGATCCCATGATTCTGTGATTTTGTCCCAGGAGGAAGCACTGCCATTATATCTCCTCCTATTCCTTTTGTACAGTTTTTCAAGACTCTCTAGTTCGCTTTCAGCTTTTCCCCTTCTCTCACCTCCATTTTCCTGGGACCACAAAACTCCTGGAAGGCCTTCAGATAGTTCCAGAAGTTGGAATTGTAACTAGGAATTAAGTCCCAAACTGAAAACTGAGATTAGAGCTGGGCCACCAGCAAAGAGTTTGGCAGCATTTTTCTCAGGGATTAAATCCTTTGGAGATCTGTTGTGCTCAAGTGTGTAAAGTGCATAATGAAAGACAGTCCCTCTCCTCAATAAAATAAAATAAAATAAAATAAAATAAAATAAAATAAAATAAAATAAAACTCAGAAATTCAAAGGGGTGGCCAAAGCTTGGGAAATACATAAATACACACAGGACAGTTTCAAGGACAGTAATGACAAACATCACAGAATGAGACTCATCAAGAAAGGCAAGACTTTACTTTAAAATCAGAAATGAGACTGAGGGGGTAAATACTGGTAATACTGCATTTCAAATAGATCTAGACAGAAATTATACTTTCATATTTCAATATTCCTAACTTTCAGTTGGATTTCTTTCTTCCATATGTTTGTGCAAGACCAAATTATGTTCCTTTTTTCACTTGCTACTTCTCTTTAGGCAGGATATTTTTTCTTTTTGGTAATGAGATTATTTTTTCCAGGTAAACCCCCAATGGTTTTGTCTGCCTTGAGGTTTAACATACATCTAAAAAACTAATTTTGTGGTAGCTTAACCCTTCTATTCTCCCTCATGGGTCTTTTTATTAATGTTTTACACCTTTTACACACTTCTCTTACACACTGCTACCAGCCTGGTAATTTTGAAGCTCAAATTTACCAAAATAAGTCAGCCCAGATTTAATAATAAAATAATTTATTAGCCATACACATAACATCATCTAAAAAAAGACCCAATTGATATAACACGAGTCATAACGATCCATTATTTGTTCTTTTCTTTTTTCTTCTTCTATCTTCCACATTTAAATCCTAATGGTCACAAAGAGATTCTCTGGGGTTTTTATGCAGTGTAATTTTTCTCAGAAGCATCCACTGTCTCTTATACAATATCGCTCAGGACTTACAAATAAGCTGCTTCATCCAATATATTAAAAAATAAAGTAGAATTTTATTGCCCATTGGAGAAGGTTTGAAGTGCTATTTACTAATTAGTGTTTGATCAAGGCCAGGGAAGAGTTGTACATGGAGCCATGCTGTGCTGTAGGGGTGAAAGCAACCACAGACTGGGACTGTGCAGCACTGCTGCCTCTCCCATCTGACTGAGCACTGTACTGAACACTGCTGACAGAAAGATGAAATCCCATTAAACTACTGCTTTTTCTTCCTCCTGTTCTCCCTCCCCCAGGAAATTTGGCCTGCAGCAGGCTAGGGTTCAAGGCAGTGTAGATCACATCTGGGTACATCTCTGGTTGTGCATCACTGCTCAGAGCAGATGCCACTAAGATGTGATTCCCCAGCTGAATCCTGATTCCTTCTCCCTGCCTCATCCCTGCTAGACTTCAGAAGCTGTAAATTTCCACCCACAAAGACACATGAGCTAAGTGAGGAGTGCTGATTTGGCCACTCCTACTGGAAAAAAGGAAAGGAGGAAGGAATGTTAAAAACACATCCAATAAGTGTCATGCCAATGTCAATTAATTTTGGAGTAGGAATAGTTCTGAGATAGCTACATAGGGCATAACTGCTTTAGAGACTTTTCTTTACATAATAATAATAATAACAGGAAAAAAACAAAAAACAAACAAACAAAAAAAACCATCATGTTGGGGTTTCTAGGTGGGATTGTGAAGAAAAATTTAGTTTTAAATATATAGGAAAAAGGAAAGTTCATGTTTTTGCTGACCGGATCTGGTGTAAACTCAGTATAAGCACAGCGTTGAAATTCAGACTGACACTCCATACTTCTCTCATCATCAGTGTTCTCACAGAGCCACAGCCTACCATATCTTCCACATTCTTGCTGACCTCAATGTTTTTTATAACATTGCACAGTATTTCTTTTTTTTTTTTCTTTTTCCTTAAAGACTTGGCTCCTGGAAACACGCATTACACAAGAATCTCAAACTTCTCTTGAAGAAAATTAAGTTTCCAGACCTTGCTGTTGCAGGACAAGGCTTGGAAAACATGAATCTTAGTCAAACTTAAAGCCTCAGAAACCAGAAGGTAATGCAGAAGAATCGAACCATCTCCTTGCTCGTTTTCTTTTCTTTTCTTTTCTTTTCTTTTCTTTTCTTTTCTTTTCTTTTCTTTTCTTTTCTTTTCTTTTCTTTTCTTTTCTTTTCTTTTCTTTTCTTTTCTTTTCTTTTCTTTTCTTTTCTTTTCTTTTCTTTTCTTTTCTTTTCTTTTCTTTTCTTTTCTTTTCCTTTCTTTTCCTTTCTTTTCCTTTCCTTGTCTTTTCTCTCTTCTATTCTCTTTTCTCTTTCCTCTCCTCTCCTTTTTTCTTTTCTTTTTTCTTTTCCTTTCTTCTCTTTTTCCTTTCCATTTTCTTTAGTACCTCATTGCATTCAAGCTTGCCACACAATTTTTCTGGTACCTGACTCATGTTTTCTGAATGCCTGAGGCAGGCAGCTCCACTTCCCAAAATGAGAAGATTTGCAAGCAAAGCCTCACTACTCAGAGTGTGAAGCAAAATGAACGCAACAACATCACTGAACTATTCAGAATTTCAGTCTGGAGGGATAACACCTTACATGCTTGGAAACCAAATTCCAGGCTCTATCTGCTTATGACTTCCTTCCAGGCTGCCGTCCTCTTTGGTGTTCGATTGCATGAACCGGACAGGAAGCTCTGTCAGTATTTAGCAAAAGCTCCTCACTCTGGAGCTTCAGTCATATAACTACTAAAGTGAAAGGCAGAGATCTCTCTGAGATGTAAATCCAATCACGCTATGGAGATAATTCCAGTTTCCATAGACAAGCTTTCTGATAACCATGAACCCATTCCATGCATATCAATAAATTCCTCTATTTAGATTAGATAAATCTAGGCTGAATCTTCATGTCTTCAGGGTCTGTCTCTTGGAAAAGTGAGGACTGCAGAGACCTTTGCTGCAGTAATGAAATGATTCTGCAAGAAAGAGAGAGCACTAAGTGGCTACCTGAGCCTACCTACATCATGGCAGAGTGCATACACAACACATGGCACTTATTTTTCAAAGGGGGCCATGTAAACTAGAATATCCTGCATATTCCTTCTTTGTGTCCACAGGATATTTCAGTGATATACTGAATAAATAAATAAATAAAAACTGAATTGTTTCCTAAAGATACAATATAAAACATACACATTAAAAACATATGGAGGAAATACACATACATGGCTTCATACAGAAGTGCCTTCAAAATGGGTGTTTGAAATCGTAAGTTGAATAGAAGAAATGAAGTACTCTTTATAGCAAGAAGCAGACTCTTTGACTCAGAGGTCACTAAAATAGTGAAAATGTTCCTTCTGCTGCTTTCCATGAAATAAAGCTTTTGCACACACGCCTCTCCGGCTTGCTGAGTCTGCTGAATTCAGACATAGCTCCATCCACCTGGGCCAGGCTGTAGGTTGCAGACGCAGGAGTTGACCAAACTGTTCTCTTTGGTTTCATCCCATATATTTGTGGTTCCAAACACAATGAGAACCATCCATTTCTTCAGGCCCAAACATTAGGGAGCGGAAGGTAGCAGGAAGGTAGGACTTAAAATGAGTGGAAAAGAGTTTGCAGAAACCACAATGTTTGGAAGGATGGGAACGATGTGACTAGAGTCAGAGGATCTGGCAATACATAGATACAAGCAGACTGGGGCCAAGATGTTAAACGGTTAAACACAAAGAAAAAGCTTTCTGAAGCTTGAAGTTTGTAAACATCAGAATTAAAGTTAGTTACCAGGGCAACCATAATTGGCCCCATAGCATATAAGCTTAAGTTATGGTCTCTAATTAGGTGACCACGTACTATTTTTAACATGGGGCCTAAAGATCATTTCAGTGCTGGGATTGGGTGGGGTGCTGAACACAAAGCCCTCTGTCCCAAGCGGTCCCAATTCCTATGGCAGAGTACAACTACAAGGACAACAGAGTGAGCAGATGGTGTCCTGGTTGAGGAACATGGAACCCCAGACTTAGCAAGACAAGGCTCTTTACCTGATCTCTGATGCCTCATGGGGAAATGAAAGATTTCTGTATTTTTCATGGCTGGCTGCTAATCAGTGTCATTCACTGTGTATATGGCTTTATAATCCAGGGCTGAAGTGTGAAGCTACCCACCTCATATACCCTTCTCCATGTTAGAGAAGGTTTTAGACAATTACTGCCTCATAGTGAACCCTCTTAAAAGGAGTATTCCAAGGTACTCCAGGGCTGGGAAGCATGCCTTCATAGTGGGGTCACAGCTTGCCCTGAGCAGATAAAACATCTGCTGGGGTCTTGGCAGAGGATCAGCACGGGACCCTAATCCACTCACATACAGGTATTTGGGAAGAGGCTTTGTGGACATCCTTGAGCATAATCTCTCAATTTGTGATCACTACCTGCAGCATTCCTGTAATATTGCTGGGTTGTCTATGACATTAGTCCAAGAGATGTAGAATCAGTGAGGCCTGGGCTATGTCCTGGTGCTCACTGAACAGCTGCTGATTGGCTCAAATGTGCCAACAGCCTCTAAGCAGTCTCATGTAGAACATCAGCCTGAGTTTCTGCAGCTCTTCTTGTCGTACAATGCTTGTTGTTTATAATGCCACCTCTGTTGTAATACCACCAGCACCATCATTTCCATTTTGCCATTCAGCTCTGAAACTACAGAAGCATTCTGGAAGCACACACAAGTGTCTGTGAAGGAGTTTTTTTGCTGACCCAGAAAGGATCATGTTATTTTGGATCTTTCTTTTAAATATTAGCACAAAGAAAAAAAGAGGAAGAGGTAGAAAAAAAGAAAGACACTCACACAGCAAAATCATTTTTTAATAGAAATGACTCAGCTATTTTTCACTTAAACACAAACAAAAACACAAAAATATCCCTGCCATATTATGCAGAAATCACCTTTATTTCAGCTGGAAAAATAAAGAGCCACTGAAAACAGTCAGACCCAGCCAGCTTCTGTGCTCTCCCCCCTCCCCCACCCTGCACTTTAGTGGCTTAAATCTAACAAAAATAAAAGGTTTTGAAAATCAGGAGGGGAGGGGGAATCATTCCTGGCCTGAAATCAGATTTCTGCTGCCAGCCTTCAGCCAGAAGCAATTTCTTACAGCTGAGTTATAAAACTCTGGGAAGAAAAAGAGTCTGGGAGAGGAAGAAGGGAGGGAGGCAGTGGGCTTGTAATGGAAACACAGCACTGCTAGTGGATGATGATGGAGTCCTCCAAGGGCAGACAGGACTTCTGTTATACCAAATGGATGAGAGACCTTTTGACAGTGGAAAGAAAATACTTTGAGATCTTTCTCTCTTTTATTTTTCTTTTTTGTTTGTTTGTTGTTGTTTTGACTTTTTGTTATTTCATTTCTTTATTAAATCCTAGAATCATTGACTGATCGAATCATTATAAGTTGGAAAAGACCTTCAAGGTCATCTAGTCCAGCCATTCACCTACCAACAATACTATCCACTAAAAAAATGTTCCTTACTACCACATCTACATGTTTCTTGAACACCTCCAGGGTCAGTGACTACAGCACCTTTCTGGGCAGCCTATTCCAGGATGTATCTAGCTTCAGAGTAGGGGGGTTACAAAATCAACCACTTTTTTTTGTTGTTGTATTTAAACACAAGGCTGCGCTTGCAGCTCAGGACTCCTCTGATGCACTAAATATATGGATAAATACTAAAGAGGAAAAAATGCCACAGAGAGGGGATGTGAAGTGGCTTGACTGCTATCATCTGTCGGCTTTTGGCAGAAGCAGCAGCTGTGTCTTGTTTCAAAGTCCAGAGCTGTGCACTCTTTATCAGTTCTCTGACCTCAGGACTCTGTTTCTCACTCTCATTAATTGAAGGACACACTGTTCATTCGGAAGCACAATACAAAATGCACAAAGAACTAAATTCACAGACAGCCTGCTGTGACATTTTCACAATGGTTTTCATTTCTAAACAAATCAAAAATAGATTAAATGTTCAACGTTCATTTGTTATTTCTATTTTGCTGCTGATTTGCTTGCTGGCATGTTTAAGAATCTCTGTGCAGGAGGATTTTGGATGAGTGGGAATAAGATTTACAACACTTGTGAAATGTCTTCAGATGTTCTATACCTGTCAGCTTTTTGCAAGAGTTTTGTTCTGGTAAAAGCTGCTTCTTAGTGAGCCCGTGGCTGGCCCATGCTGTCCATTCTGATATACCCTCACTCTGACCTGCAGAAACCACCACAGTCTTAAATCTATTTTCAACTTTGGTCAGTTGTTCAATCTTGACAACACCTGTGATTTAGGTAGTTGTTTACTAGAGACCAGTTACCATAGGTCGTCTAGCAGACATCAACAATATCACTTATTTTCTATGTGTTTGAAGTACAAACTGAAAGAGAACCTATTCAGCAGCAAACAAAGCCCCTGCTCAATACTTCAGGCCCAGGAATGAGGTTTGTGTATGGGACTTCCCTGGCTGCCTGAGGACTCACATGTCACATCTGGACACCTCTGTATCTCAAAGCTAGAGACAGCATGAAGCAGGATCCAACTGAGTTGAGAACTGAGTTGTTGCTGATATTTAAATGTTTATTTATTCTATTTGTGTGATCTCAGTGCAGGGCCTCCTACTCTGCACATTATACTCAGCTGCACTTTGACTTGAGGTACCTTGAACATCAGTAGTAAAATCATAGAATTGTAGAATATCCTGAGCTGGAAGGGACTCAAAAAGATCTTCGGTGGATAGAATCAGAGAACAAAGGTAGGGCAGCTGATGTCGTCTACCAGGACTTGTGCAAGGCCTTTGACATGGTTCAACGCCACAGCCTTATATATAAATTGGAGAGATATGGATTTGAGATCATTATCTGCTGGATAATGAACTGGTTGAATGGTTGTAGCCAGAGGGTTGTTGTCCAGGCGGAAGCTGGTCATGATTGTTATCCCCCAGGGATCTGTCTTAGAAGCAGTGCTCTTCAACATCTTTATCAATGACACAGACAGCGGGATTGCGTGTACTCAGCAAGTCTGCTGACAACAGGTTGGACGTCAGGGTGAAGTTCTTTACTATGAGAGTGGTGAGGTGCTGGAACAGGCTGCCCAGAGAGAAGGTGGATGCCCCATCCCTGGAGGTGTTCAAGCCCAGGTTGGATGGGGACCTGGGCAGCTTGGTCTAGTATTAAAACGGGAGGCTGGTGGCCCTGCCTGTGGCATCCAGGTTGGAGATTCATGATCCTCCTTAGGGCTGTCCTTTGTATGCAAGGGAGTTGACGACTTTATATAAATGCTGAATAATTCATTCCTTTTCTGTTTTGACAATGAAGTGAAGGCCTTTGCATGTCCTTGGGCAAACTTGGAAAGCAGGTTGCAAAAGAGAGCTACCCATTATTAGACTTCAAGGAAGCAGAAACTATGCCATCTCCTGCAGTCAAATCAGTTCAGCTGACACTCAGAATCTATCCTTTTCATTTGCTGATAGTTGTTCATGCATGTGATCAAGTGGGAGTTACTTTTAGAGCCCGAATAAGAAATGTGAAGGGAAAGATAAATGGAATTGCATTAATTCCAAGTCACAGAAGTTTGTCTCCTCCAAACTTGGCACATTTTCTGTAGAAGACCTTTCAGTGCATTCTGCTGCACAGACATTTGTGTGGCTAATTTGTTTTATATTATCTGGAAATAGTTCCTGATTTTGTATTAAGTACCCTGTGCTCTGTGTCAGAAGTAGGAATAGAGCCAAACCACATCCAGTTACCAAAGCCACCTTCGGTGCTGGAAAGTCTGAAAAAAATAAAATCTGAAGTTATCCTTGGGCTTAATTTTATGATTTTTTTTTGCCAAATCACGTTTACATAAAGATTATGAATTCTTTAAGATGTTCCAGAACCAAAGTTCTATGTTTATATATTACTTCAGTCAGATATTTAAAAGCAAATGAGTGTCTAGCTACCACTAATATGATCTGAGGGCAGTCAGTCCTGGATATCAGATATTTGAATCATCCAGACATCAAAAGTGCTGGATCTTACATTTTCATCAAAGTTAAAAACTTGAAGTTGCAAATGACTTCTTACTCTAACTGAAACCATTTTTAACTAAGCTTCATTGTGCTGTCAGCAAGGCTTGGGCTTTAGCTAAAGTGATGTCCTTCATACCTTCCCCATTAGGAAACTGAAAATTAAACCCCTCTGATTTTGATCTCTTGTAGTAAAGATGCTTATCCTGTCTTTCACACAGTTTCCTTTTCTGTAATATACAGCTGGTGTAAACTGGCCTCAGTCCTGGACTGAGCTTCAAGCCTGGGCCTCCTAGTGAGTGCTAGGAACTTGTACTGACATTATTTGTCACTCAAATTCCCTGTATTTGCTTCTCTTTTAAGTTTTGTGACATTTTCGCAATGTTCACTCTAGCACATTGGTTAGACTTTGCATCTCTGTCAGCTCTTCAGAAACTCAGTAAATACACCCTAAACCAAAAACAAAATGCAAAAGGCTAAGGGAAATGCTTCAGCCTGCTGCTAGACTCCTCAGTCAAAAATCGTTTTTAGATATTTGGCTACTTCCCAGCCCTTTCTTAATTGAAAACTCAGTCAGCCTTAACTCAGTTCCTTTTAGAAGTTTGTCACTAAGTTGAAATCAACTGAAAAGATGCAGGACAAAGGGCTGTCTGCCAGGAAGCAGAGTTTTCATCCCACTCCTACGCATAAAGCTATAAATCATATTCTGCCATCAGATCATTATTTTTCTTCTGTTTCTTATAAACACAGCAGCAGCATCAAATGAAATATGAGCTTTCCAAGACTGTTGGATTTCCTTGTACGTACTGTAGAAGGCAACATTTGCAGACATATGGCATGCAGGCTACACTTAGAAGCATTTTGAAAATTGAACTTGGACATTTTTCAACTCAATAATGTGTAGGTGGTCTGGGTTACTAACCCCGTATCACTTTAGTGATAACTATTTTTCCTGGTCCCACACATCAGTCTACATGACATTAGGTCTGAGGGGGTTTTATTAAATAGAATCCTCATATACAGTGCTCTGAAATGAATCGTAAATGGTCATCTTATAGTTGTGTCACTTTTACTATTATTATTATTATTATTCATTTAGTCACAACACCCGGCCGTATGTGGGTCAAGAATGGCCCACACATCGTACTCTGGTCTAAAGGCCTGGAGTTGGCTACTAGCAAGCTGGATCTGGTCCTGGTTCCTCCACCAACTTGCCTTCTTGCCTGTTTCATCTCCCTTTGTCACAGAGGCATCACTAAGGATAACAATAGAATTTGTCAGGGCTTCAGAGGGTGACCATGGAAGCATCTAAAATATTTTATTAGCCTTATCCTTTCATTTATACTTGCTCTCTATACATACAGATGTAATGAAAGTATATATACAAAGTTGGGTTCGTACACATCAAACAATAAACAGACCACCTGTATTTTTAATGATTTTTTACATGGTTTACTATTAAGTTATCCTCTTCTGTATGGGAATTGGGATTCAAGCCTCTTTGGAAAGGGTGCAGTTCACAGAAGGGCATAGAAAACAGAAAAGAAAAAATATTGTGGCAGAAGGAGCTGTGTGGTTACAAACTTAGAGACTACAAAGAATAAAGATTGTTGAGGCCAGCAAGTAAGCCTGAAAAGCTCTGTGAAAAGATAGTGAGGCAAGAGCCAGCCCCGTGTAAGGGCTGTGAAATTGTCCTGTCAGCAGTCATATCCAAAATCCCTCTACAAACCCTCACAGACTTTACCTCTTATGAGCTCTGCCACTGGGTGCCCCAAGCCCATTGTGAGCAGTGCAAGGGCTGGACCCAAGACCACTGGTCCCAAGTTGCAGGAGTGGACACAGGACACCCCAAATCACATCTAAATAAGCATGTCACATGTGCCCAGGACTTCATCTCAGCAGCTTTTGGAGAGCAAGATGTCTGCTCTGCAGAATAGGGAGGCTGCAGTCAAAGTGCCCATGAAGAATGACTCCTATCTCATGCTATCTCCCTGAACATACCCTGGAAAGGCTTACTAGAGATTCAGTTTGAAATAAGCTATCAGAGTGTCAGCAGCAGAGCCAGCAGTTTCACAGCACAAATGATCCAGTTCCAGTTCCTGTAAACATTCTCTGATACAATTTAACTCATTGATATGAATACAGCAGCCCTTCATCTTGCTGTAGCTACTGCAGGATGCTCCAGCAAGCACCCAGGAGTTCATCTGCAGGCAGTGTCAGTGTCCATGTCTATAATTTCCTTCCATAGCACATGGCAGATGTGGCCCATCAACTGCAAGATTGGTCTGAGGCCATCTTTTGTGCTGAGCGTGCAGCCAATTTAATCACACTGTGCATCCCTTAACATGATTGCACTCATATTTATTGCTGCACTGACACAGTTTAGCTGCACCACTGATGGATGCCTTTGAAAGCCTCGTGCATTAGCTTGGTTAGAAAACCTGATTTCCTGTCTCTAAATGAGCAGAGAGGTCCTTCAGATGCTGATACAAATGCCTTATAATCCAGATCCAGCATACCATTAAGAAAATTGTCTTGAGACCAGACACTGCAGATTGATAGCCTCAGTTTCATTTGCCAATAGCGCAGGTGCAGATGCTATTAATGAATGCATCAGAGCCTTTTTACAGAAGCTACCAAATGATTTACTCCAAGGCTAGCCTGCAGCAAGGAGTTCCTTGAGTTAATTATTCACTGCATAGAAAGGACAAAATCTCAAAATTAGGATTAATAAAACTCTAGGAACTTAACCCTAGGATGGAACACGTCACAGAAGTATTTCTACATTGACAAGTAGATTGAGTAGATGACCTACCAAGAAAAAGTTATTTCCTTTTCTAATTTCTGTATCAGGACTTTACCATATGTGCTCAAATCCCAAGCACATTACACACTTAGGAGAACGTGCCCAACCCTGAGTGCCTCATGAATAAGGTTTTTCTTTGGATATAATATTGCCCACTGTTGTCTCTTTGGCCTAATTACTGCTGACAAGCCTGATGTGTGCATTCACACTCAGTTCAACTCAATTAACACTTACTGTTTGTGTTCAAGTGTTCACAGTGAAACAGCTTTACAGAACACTTCGAACAAAGCATGAAATCTTTTTAGTTATTTTCACATCTTTTTACTCAGCCCATCTCAGCTTTTAGTTATGCCTGCAGAATTATAAGTGTTTAACAGGAGTGCAAGCAGAACAGAATGATCAAATAGGTCTTCTCTACCACTGAGCCCTGAGTCTTAAATGGTGTGTAAAATTCAACCAGAGGTGCTGCCTTATTTTATTGCGTTTGCTCAATCCTGGAGCTTGAATTGGAAGTATTCATTATTTCTCCACATCTGTCATTCATAAATCAGTTTATTATGAAAGGGATTAGACACTTCCACCATACAAGTCCCATTATTCCATAGGATTTCCAATTGCAACAACTTTCTGCTTTAATAATGCCACTCTCTGTCCTTTAGCACCACTGAACCATTGCTATTTACATAAGTACAGGACAAATTCCAGTAACAATGGCCCTTCTCAAATTCTCTCCCTAAAGTGCACCTCACCAGTGGCTTGCACTAAGTAAGCAGCAAGTAAGATCATGAACAATGTTGTATAAGGACCTGAGTGTCCTTGAGGAGCCAGAAGTTGGACTCAGTGATCTGTAAGGGTCCCTTCCAACTACTTGTTCTTTGACTCTATGATTCCTAACTCTTGCATGTGGGAGGGGAAAATCAGACCTTCAGAACAGGGATGCAGATTAGATAGGAAACAGAGCTGGCAGGCTGTGTTTCCCCAACACATTCGATGGCTGGAGAACAAGGTCCACAGTTTGCACAGGAATCAAATACAGGCAGGAGAGTGACGTCTGTGGCAGGACTGAACAGATAAGACAGAAACCGCACTGAAAGATCAAAACCACAGCAGACTTAGAAGATGTCCTTAGAAACTGAACCAACAGAGTTCATAGAAGAAATGAAGGCACTTGGACAACCCATGCAAGGTTTTTACATCTGATAGCAGGTTTAAGCTACCTGCCTTTTCAAAAGCAGGTCCTTATTTGAAAGGTAAGCATCAGAGCAAATACACTTAGGAGGTGTAAATTACCTGTGCAAGTGTACCCTATCAGTACCATAGATCTGTCACATTAGTCCTTGACTGAATAGGATGGTAGCACACTGAGTAACAGAGCAAGCTAACATGTCTTTCTGCCTCTTTATATTCTTTATTGCATATTAGAAGTACAAGGAAATGTGACTATCCTGACAACAGGCTAGTATTCCTTCTATCTCTTATGCCAGGAGTCTGCAAAAAAATGCAAAAAACCAGATACGTAGCCTGGGTTCATTTGCATCTAGGCACCAACATCACCACTTAAAAGCAGATACTGCTGCTGCCTGCATTTCCAAGTGTGCTTTTGGCTGTGTCTGCACTCAGCATTGTGCTCTGCTTTGCTGAGCAGCCACCTCCACACAGCCTGCACAGCTGCCCCCACTAAGGAAGCAGATGACTCCTGAGACCAAAGAAATCCCTAGCATGAGTCAATTTGTTTCACTCAGGTAGGACTGCAGCTACACTCATCCCAAGGGTCCAGACCTCGACTGCTCATCTGCATTGCCATATGCTCTGCTGTAATTGTAAGTTGTAAATTAAATATAGGTATGCGTGCAGCTTGAAGTGGCCTGCTCTATGTGGTGTTATTTCACTGCAGGATTAGGTGTGAATCAGTCTCACTAAGAAGGTAATCACTTACCATATGCCCATACAGCCCCATGGCTCCCCAAGGAGCAGGGCAGAAGGGAGGTGCATGCTGCAAGCTCTGTGACTGATGTCTTTCTGTTAGTGATTGGTATAAGAAATAGTGCTTATAGAAACATATCTATCTTTAAATAATCCTCACAGAGTAAATATCTGAAATTCAGCAAGGCCTGTCTGGAGCTCTCAGAGTAGTCTTGGACCTTGTTAACAACAATGGCAAAATTCCTACTGTCAACACTGAGGGCTCAGGGCATCACTGCCAGACACTTCTATTTCAGTGCTCGAATTCAAAGCTATGAATGTTTAAAATAGAACAACCTCAGCTCTTCTTAATGTTTCCATCTCTGAGGCAGCATTTCATTACCTAAAGCTCTCCTTTTATGCAGAGGAGAAGCAATTAGCACATAAAGTGCTGCATACACAGTCAGGCATCAAGCTGTGACAACCAAACTAATGGGGCACCAGAAGACAAATAGGCAAACACTGTATTTGCTCCTGAGACAGGGACACAGGGAAAAAAAGAAAAGAAAAAAAAAAAAAAAAAAGGAAAAAGAAAAAAAAGAAAAACAACAAGAACCCACTCTGACAATCAATGCATAACTGCAGAAAACATAGAGAAAAGGTTAAAAATAGAAGTCAACGTTAAACTGCGGTACATCTGGGGGAAGAAAATCTTAACCTCTTTACCTAACATGAAGGTGACTCTAGACTAGTAATGCCAAAAGTTTCACAAGTAGAAGCGATATACTTTATCAAATCAGTTAGATCAGTTAAACTAAAGAATAACAACCTGGTGGGCACACAACCTTCTTCGGGTATGTGAACTTCTGTCATTTTTCATGAATGCTATAAATTTACCTCAGACTTCTATATCCATGCTGGTTCCTACCCAGCCTTCTTCTAGCTCACAGAAGTTATGGCCCAACTTAGACCTGTACAAAACGTCAAACCATTCTTTGAAATGATCCTCCACAGTGCCACCGCTTTTAGACCTATACAGAGTGAACTCTTAATGGGAAACTAGTCAGATATTCTCTGCATGAGGCAAAGAGGAAGAGCAGAATCCTGCTTCCTTCTCCCTGAAGTGGTATTTTGAACAGCTAGCAGAAATAAAACACTATTTATGTCACTGGCAGTGGCATGTTTTATTCGAAATCCTTGCAAATAAATAAATAAATAAATAAATAAATAAATAAATCCCTAGGGTAATGAAGGGCTGATAACTATAATAATTTCTTCAGAGCAGAGACATGCTTTAAAATTACAAAGAAGTACTGGGCTTGTTCTTATAAGAGCCATTCATCTTGCATCTGCTCCCTCAACCTTCTCCTGAGCTCAAATTATGCACAAACACACTTGTGTGCATGGTGGGTACATATCCATGAGTCCAATAGCCCAAGAATTAAGAGGCATGTTTCTCTTCCCTTTGATCCTGTATTTCAGCATTTATTACAGCCCTACTTACCCTATGGGTCTGACTTCAAAAAGTCAGACAGATAAATTGACAGAAAATCTTTCCGTAACAAGAACAGTGGTTGATATTGCCTCAGAATTTATCCTAAACACATCTTAAAGATTTCAGACAGAGCTGAAATGAGTGGTCTGAGTATTAAAGGACTTTGTTTTGTTGCAGCTAAGAACCAGACTTCTATTTCCATCAGATTCTACTTAGTTGGTTGTAAGATATTCACTGAATTATTTCATATAGAAGTCTAACAGAAGATCACAACAGCTATTCAGATAATAAGCAAATGACTCAAATTCTCTTCTCATTTGTTTTAATTTTGTATCTCTTTAATTTCAGTTAACCAGGTTTTCAATTAATACTAAGTAGGATTCTATTGCAACCAAAAACTCCAGAATGATTTAATCAATTCAAGCTTTGGTCAATTATCTCACTGGTATTTACCCCAAAGCAAATTAGATAACAATCAAGTTCCATATTTAACATTCTTGTATAATTTCCTATATTGTTATATATATGATATATATATATACATATATGTATATATATATATGAAGAAAAGTATTGGAGAGTCAGGAATGGATGAATGCAGCACATCCATAGGATGTCCTAAACAAGAAGATAAATATGTTTTATTATGCACTGTAATTAGCACTAAAACCACTTCAGCACTTCCATGCTGCCCACACAGCAGCTTGGTAATAGCTATCTTTCTGGGTTCACTTGTTCCAATGCCCCAGACAGCTTAGAACTTAGTTTGCTGCATGAAGATGAAAAAATTAATTTGATTAAATGTGTCAACAGAGAATAGTTTCATCACTGAAATGCAGTTGTCTCATCTTTGCCTCTACAAGATTTCCAGTAGAGACCTGCCCATTTGCTCATCTTCCAACTCGCTCTGTAATGCTCTGTAGGGTAGAGATAATTTTTTTCCTACCTCTCTGTGTCTTTGATTCTGAAAGGGAGAGGCATGGATTAAGGAAACACCCCAGATGAGCAGCTGTTATTTGTGGATCTATCCCTTAGGCTAATCATGTAGCTCAGGACCTAATGAAGCAATAATACAGGAGCCTCAGTGCTGGCAGGGCAATTTTTGGCATGAATTACAACTCATTCTCAGCAAGAAAAAGGTAGAACAGTAAAAAAAACAAAACAAAACAAGGAGACTACAATAAAACCTGTAAGATATTGTTCATAATGAACCATATTATGAACTTCTTACCCTGACCTTGATCAAACAATACAGGCAGGACAGCTCCTGACAGCCTGAAATTTCAGGTATTTTGGTATATGGACAGGAGAGAGATCTTAGTGCTAAGGTTTGAAGTAAATCCAGCAAGTCATTGCTAAAACATCAGCAATACTCAGAAGAATGCGTTCAGAAATAGCCCTTATTTGAAAAGTCTGTTCCCTGTGTCCATGTAATGTAGCTACCAGTAATGAGGATAAGAAATGCTTTTCATTCACAAATGGGCTATATTTGATCTTATATCATCAGAAGTCAAACAGAAGGCAGTTCCAAAATTGCTAATATCGTATTTCAAGCCACTGCTTTTTGATCTTCACATTAAACAGCTGCAAGTTTGTCATTTCTTCCCTGATGTTTCTGTACCAGTTCTAAGTTATAAGGCATGCAACTTACCGACTTCTGTTTGGGAACAGAATCTACTGAAGGGAATAGTATTTTAATGCCACAACCAGACACAGCTACCTCTTTACTCACTGGTCACAGAGTCCAGTCAGAAGGCAGAAGCCTGAGGTTCGGTCCCTACTTTTTACACAGAGATCTGAACCTTGAGAAGGAAGTTACATCTATTGCACTGGGGAATATTCTGCTGAGAAATACTTTGTTTTCTTTTTTCTTTTTTTTTTCTTTTTATTTTTTTTTTCCCTGTTGATGCTGTTCCGCTCTATATAAAATATTGAAATATTCATTAAGCCAGAGGGAACAACTCTATATCATGGTGTTTAGGCTCTGCATCAGAGAGGCAGGACATTGCTCTCATGAATATTTCAATATTGTAAACAAAGCAGAACATATTCTATTGAAGGTATTGATAAAATAACCTTTCTTCTGTCTCCCTCGTACACTGGGAGATACCTGACAGTCTGGTGGTTATGGGACCTTCCTAGGCCCTTCCTAGGCTCAGATCTCCACAGGCAGATGAAGAAACTGAAACCTTATTTCCAGCATTTTAAATGAATTCCCTTGCCTGGTGAACTGCTGAAAGAAAGGGGACAGGTGGCTCTTAAATCAAGTAATCTATCATTTAATATCTCATTTTCTTTTCCTTCTCTTTCCTTCAAAAATGACAAATGAATTCTGGCTATTGAAACAGCTCCAAGTCCTCTGAAATGTCACTTTGGGACATAATATTTAACCAAAATTTATTCAATTATGAGCATTTTTGTCATTTTCGTGTTCCTTACAGATTTGGGTGCAACTCATAAATTAAGATCCTGCTTTATTCTGCACCTCCTAAAATTTGGTTAGTTTCTCACACCTTATCTAGTGTGTGCTGCTGATCTGATTAGTGGGCAGGAATGGAAGGAGTGGTCCATTTGGAAGTAGACATTTGGTGGAGAAACGGATGAGTTTCAGGAAGGGAAATAGGTGAGCTATGTTAATATGTATCCAAATGCATCTTACTGTAAGTAAACAGAATTTTGGAACTGGCACTCATGAAGAAATTAAAAAATGAAAATCACCTGATTTCTGTGCTACAGCATCATAGCCTTTACGTTGAAAGTTACTACTAATCTGTGCCAGAGGCTGCATATAGCTGCAAGAAACATTTTCCAGATATATTCACCTAGTTATCAGAGAGCTTTTTTAAGGCTCCTCGATGACAGAAATTTCACATACGTCTTCCTACTGCAATTTACTCACCAAAGAACAATCCCCGGGTTCATAAATAACGGAGAAATCATTGATGTTCTGGAAGGCAAACTGTCAGGTAGAGGCAATGATCTTGCACATTTGAATGTGTTTCTTAGAGACATATACAGCTTCTGGCTATGTTTGCATTTTCAAGTGAGGTGGTGCAGCAAGAGCACCAGATTATCCTGTTGAAGATTGTAATTGAAAGAAAACCATTTGTGTTAATGACCTAATAGCCATCCTTCATTCTTTGTGTGGTTTTTAGAACAACTCTAACTTGATCCTCAGGATAAGATGCTTTTTTAACAGTTGGAGCATAATATGTGCTGGCCTGGAGCATACCTTTCACCTTACTTTCAACTTAAGGAGTATGTCTGTTGCACTATGAGAGGGTTCTATGCTCTGGCATAGCTAAGTATGGAGAATGGGAACAATAAGGAGGGTCAAAAGCCCATTCCTTCTTTAAGCTAAAAAGCTGAAGTTGTTGTAGCCACATGGTGAAACAAGCTTTCTTATTCTTTACTTCCAAGTTGTTGTACCTGTACTTTCATTTTCATCTCAGCAAATGATGTCCTTCATAGGAATATCCAATTTGCTTTCTCTCCAAGCTGAATATAACCAAGGACTGTCTAAAGCCATGGCCTTGAGTTTCACTAAACCCCCTGGGATTAGCTGCCCATGCTAGCTGTGAGCTGTGAGTCCTGAATCTCCTTTGAATGGCAGCTAAATGATTACAGGCTCCAGACTGGGACAGATACACGTGGTGTTCCTCAGTGGGGAGGAGTGCATGAATTCATTCATGCAAAGCTCTCTGCTGAAATACACTGATGCTGGAGATGCCTCATCACACTGATGAAGCAGTTTAGATATTCTCTCAGGATTATCCAGCTATGTGGAGCTGGTGACTCAACAATCCCAATAGGCTGAGTATGACCTTTCTGGTCAGTGAGTATCTGAATGGATCTCAGACCAAATATACTAATGTGGAAAGAGAAACTATTAAAATTTAAGCTGAGTATACTACAGTGATCTGGGTTATGTCTGATGGCAACTTGGTGTTGGCTGTGGTAGTAGAAATAACGCTCTGATCAATACTTGTCTGGTGATTGTGCTGAAGGAGACAGTTCATATACTGGCAAAGAGAACCTTCCTTGTAGTGAGGGAGAAGGATGGTTCAGAGGATTAAAATTATATGCAGGGAGCCTTATTTAAGGTGATTATCAGATCCTTTGATCAAATTTATATGACTTTGATAAACCAGAAATTGTCGCCAATTCCTCTGGAGGCTCAAACCTGTCTATTTAGATACCGGCATAACATCCCTCATCCCCCAAGGATAAAAAGAAAGAAAGAAAGAAAAAACAAACAAACAAACAAACAAACAAAAAGCCATGGTACTAAAGTTCTCCGTGTCAAAGCATAAAAAGACATACATCTTTTCTTCTGCAACTCTTTCCCAGCCATAACAAACTTTCTCTTCTCCTATCCAGCGGTAACATCTGAAATACTATTACTTGAAACAAACCCCATAATTTTCTGATTCACACATATAAACCTAGCTTTTGTTACTAAGTCAAAAAGTTACAAAGGAAGAACTCATAGTCATAAAAGCAAATTGCCATAAAAATGCAACTAAGCCTTTAGGAGCTGGGGCCCACATCTTGGCAACCATTGTGGGGTCATAGAGTTTTACAATGGCTCCTCAGCATAAAAAAAAAAAAAGAATCAAAATCGTTTTCAGTGTCTGTACATCTTACACAGTAGGGATCAGACCCTGCTAGCCTCTGGATGACGGTATCGCATAAATATTAAATATTAATAGTACTTTTATTGTTAATTTGGCAAAAAGTGATACTGTGTAAATGGAAGCTTGTCTCTTTTGGCTGTGCTACAACAAGGAAAACACATGTTCTCAACATTTCTAGCTGAATGGCTTTCTCTTGCAAGTGTTTGCTTTTCTTAAATTAACATACATGAGTGGGCTGGGAAGAGCTGTTGCCTTTACCTGAATTCTTTCAGCCCCTTTTTCTGTGAGTTGCTTTAAACATATTGGAGACCTGGGCTTTGGTGAGAGATTTATTCACCAGATGAAAACTGGAAAAAGTGAAAGCCTTGTCTTTTGTGTGTCTTAATGCATTTCTTGACACAAACGTATGTCAGGGACTAAATCCAGAGGCTCGAGAAATGGTTACATACATCTGAGGCTACCAAATATTAAATATATATATATCCACTTAAGTATTCAGCCATTACACACATTTATTCTTATGTTTTCTATGTTTTGTGATTATGAAGTATTTATTTTCATGAAATCTAGAGCCACAATGACAACAGTTAAAAGAAATGGTTACGGATTTGACTACTAGGGTACTTACCAGCATTCTCTCTCCTTTAACATGAAAATGTTTCTACTTTACTTCTTCATAAAGGTACTCAAATCTTGAACGATGAAGCACAGACTGCAAGAAGGAGCCTGGAGGAGGTAGGTTATCACTAACCATCTCCCAGTACATGTGGCGGAATATGAACTGTTCTCTCAAATAGCTCTGCTACTAACAGCTGTTTGAAAGTATGGGAGCATAATTGTTTCTAGTTGCAACACAGAACAAAAAGGTGAGGTCTTTTTGGCCATAGAATAGAAACAAATAGAGAAATACTGGAACAGGTGTGACCTCTATGAAGAAAATGCTAAGGCACAATGTAGAAGCACAAAAATGAAAAAAGTGGAAGCTGGTAATGACTCTGTATTCAGAGCTGACCACTGAATACCAGTGAGAAAATTATAGAAAGCTCCTTTATTATCTCAGCAGGGAGAAAGAAAGAAAGAAACAACATACCACAAAAACAAATAACACTGAGGAGATATGTGGCAGATTAATCAGCTGACATTACACTCTGGCACTTTGCAAACATGATGAATAGAGGCAGCTGCCAAAATTAAGTACCCTTTGAGATGCCCAGGATCCACAAGGGGAGGCCAAGCAGGGCATCCAGTGATATTTCAGACAGCTAAATACACCTTTTGATAGCAAGATAGTTAAATTTAGCTGTCTACTTTTGTGTTGTATGTCTAAAGTCCTGTAGATGGGGAATGACATGTTCCATGACTTTTCCAGGTTCTGTGGAGTATTTGGTCTAGTCTCCATTTGCTGCTCTCTGTAATACTGGTCAAACCAATGAAGGTGTTTTAGATTTCCTAGAGGGGTCTCAGACAGTGCTAGACCAGCTTTAAGCATCAGCGTTCCCTTCTTTGTCACTACAATGTCATTATACGACATTGCAATGGAGATTTCAGTGGAGGTAGCCATTCAGTCGTTCACCCTCAGAGTAGGTACTCAGTGCTGGTCACTAAGTCCTTTCTGCTCCATTGATTTTGTGGGCTGGACCTTCACTGATCATGATAAAATCTTAGATATCTCATGTACACACAGACACTTATACATAGTGCATATTTGAATGTTTTACTCTTGAGGTAATCTTTAATTAAGGAAAAACAATTTTGGAGAAATAAGCCAAAAATTGGTGCAAATCTTGGAAAATTGTGAGGGCTGCTGATCTGTCCAAGGGAGGGGAACAGACAGCAGCAGTCATGAACACAGAAAAGACAGATTAAAGTAAAAGCTACTTAAGACACACAGCAGAGACCAGAGTCAATTTGGTTGCCTTACGTGACCTCACATTGCCTGGAGAAGAAGGCTGCCAGCCATGCAACCACTACACCCACCACGAGGCTGCAGGATCAACATCTGATTCATTTCTATGCAAACAGTGAAGTCAGCTGCAGTGCTCATCCTAGAAACAATAAACATCCATATAAGCCTGCAAAAATGTGTCTATGTGTTGGTGACATACAAAAAGCCATTCTAAAGCCATCAGATGAATACAAACCCTCAGCATGAAACTCCGATAGGGTGCACTGCCTGGGTTGTATAGCAGCAAGCATAAGACCCAGCAGGAGGCAGGATGAGAAACCCTGATCTGGTACAGCAGAGCCAGATAACATCCTCAGGGAGAGACAGCAGTCACTGCAGGTCATGCACTCCGAAGGACAAGGACACAAGACAAGGAAGTTAGGCTATAAATAGGATATCTGCAGCCAATGAGACTTGAGAAATGCAGAGGGCAGTCGCTGAGGAAGGAAGTTACAAGGCTGCAAAGAAGATGGATCATTACATCTTTTGAAACTTGCACAGACTGACTCACCATTCTGATAGCACAGAAAGCCCTACAGATACTTGGAGAACTGCACCGACCCACATACACTGAACAGCAATGCAAAAGAAATGTCACTGCTGATTACTGATGAGTGAAGCCAGAGCACTCAATTTGTTCTGTTTGCTGAATATTGCACCAAGACGAGTCTTTGGGGGAGGGCTATGGGTAATGAATTTCTGTGGGCTTGAGCTCAGCCTTGATTAGCCCCAGGGCTGGTCTGGTGAACACAGAGTCCCTCAATAAGAGAAACTCAACCAGCAGCATTTACACATCCCTCAGAGAGCAACCAAGAGCTTTCTATACACAGTAATATAATCTGATGGGATAACAGCACAAATAGTTGGCAATTTGGAATTATATCTTAATCACACAGAGTAATGCTCCTTGTGCTGACGGTATACATAAAAAGAGTAAAGCATGCAAAAAATGTTCTAGCTTTAAAATCCCAAACAGAATCCTGGAAAAGATCAACAAAGACTTTTAAGATGGGAATTACATCATAAGAGAGAACTTTTCCAGTTTCTGAGTAGGTGGATAATTTGGAAAACATTCAGTCTAAACTCCGACGGGGAAACAGAAAGCACATTTAGCAACACATGACATAAGCAGGTTCAGTACTCAGACAATTGAGCACATGACACAGTAGCAGAATTCAAGTGACTCAGCACTCCAGGAGAATTTTAATACGAAACCTCTTCTCCTGGGTACAGAGAAAGCAATAGGAAAACCATATCAGCACTAAATGGCCTGAGCTAAACATCCATCTGGACAAAAGAACAATCGTGCAGGCAGATCTGGCAGGCTTATATGAAATAGCAACAGGCTCAGAGCAGCAGATGAAATGAAACCAGTAGCAACAGCAGAGTAATGCAGAGAGCTGGAGCCCTCACACAGCCAAGGCCAGGAAAATGCTGCAAGATGCTCAGCTATCAGCTGAGCCAGAGGAAATGAGAGAAGAGCAGTCCCAAAGAGGACTGCACTGAGCTGCATGGGGTCAGTCACACACAGGAGGTCAAACCCTGCATCAAAAGGGAGAAGTGCAGGTTGCAAAAGCACGCATTGGAGGAGTCAATGTGGAAAGCAATCTAGGTGCACATGACTGGGGCGTGGAGATAAAAAGGGGAAGGGAAACCATCTCAGGACCTCTGAGTCCCTGATGATCAGATGCCTGTTTTCCTCTTCCTTTTTATATTCCCCCCTAGCTCTTGCAATGTGTGCTGCCTCTCTATATGAAACCACCAGTTCTGCTGGTCAGTGCACAAAGGCAATGCCATGTACAGGACTGGAAATGCCGCTGTCTGCTGATAAAGCCTTAGTATTGCATTCATTTCTGTGGCTCCTCTGCTTCAAACTGTGTCGAGGCACATCAGCCCAACTCTCTCTTGCTCAAACAGCCCCTATAGCACATCTAACTGCTTATTAGGCTGCCACTACCTTAAGGTCAATCATGATTATGCTGTTCAAAATTTCCAAATGTTTCTTTCCTATTGACTAACCACATCACACAACAGACTAATTAACCCACCAGGTTCTCATTAAGCAGTATTCCTTCAGTCTCCTCCAGGACCACCAGCTGTGCTGCAGATTTCCTCCGAGTTTAGGAAAATAACAAGATTCATTTTCAGAAATGGATTTTCTTTCCCTTCAGCATGTCATGAGGCCCACATTCAGGTTTAAAATAGCAGCCCCCAGATCCATGGGTTCAAGGTAGGATTTAGACAGCCACACACAGGAGAGAGGGATGATGTTCAAGCAACTCAGAGAGAAGTACAGGAAGGATGCCAGCACAAGAAGACCTGGTTTCTTCACTGCATGCCCAGGGTGGAAGAGAAAGCGTGCTTTACACACATAAAATACCACTGCTTAAAGCAAACATTTCACTTTGGAGACCACAGTAAGCCTTCACCAAACATGATCTTGGGCAATTTTTCTGCCTTTCTCAAGATGATGCCCACCAACTGCCTTGTTTTCCAGAGAAAAAAACCTGCAATACAACTTCCTGAGCCTACAAACAAGACAAGGTGGTGAGCCCAAGCCAACCCATTTCCTCACCCATTGGAATAATAGAATTGTAGAGGTTGCAAAAGATGCCTAAGATCATCTGGCCCTATTGTACACCTACCACTGGTACTGCCCACTAAACCATGCTCCTGAGTACCACGATAGGTGTGTAACAGCTTTAGACACATCCCAGGGCTGGTCAGTTCCTACATAAGGTTTTGGCCCCTGTCCTAGCTGCTCTGGATCACAATGAAGGTACATCTCTCATCTCCATCTGAGCTATGCTCGACCCATGGATGCACACCCGACTTCAGGTCTTGCAATGCAGATCATCAGGACAACAGTGTTCCCTGGTTAGAAGGTTAAAATACTTAATTTTCACTACATGTACAGTGATGTTGAATAAATCAGTGTGTGATTCTGATTCAGTGTGCCACGTCATCTCAGTCACTTTGAATAATTCAAAATGTAACGCTTACCTGTTTATGAAAATATATTATTTAAATACAAAAGCTGTTTCAACTAAAATTGTTCACTCTCAGCATATTTTCTTTCCCAACTTTTTGTCTCCTTTTTTTCTTCTTTTTGGATACGACACTTCTAAATGAATTATTTCCTTTATTTATACTAAAACAGTTTTTTTCCCCCACTTGAGTCATGAGAAAAGGGATTCTGGAAGACTATGAGTCCATTTTGATCACCAATAACAGATTTTCCTTCTATAGGAAATTTTAATTTTTAAGTTCCTAATTTTTTAATTAAACTATGCAAAAAGGAAATACAAGGGATAAAACATTAATGAGAAAGAAAATCCATATTCAGCTAAAAGGCTGTATGTTGTCTGAACTACATTAGAGCGTATTGATTTTATGAAATTATCTTTTGACTGCTAATTATATATTTGATACAGGAACATAAATCTTATTAAAGTGATGGAGTCAATGTACCAGAAGGAAGAAACCCTTTCAAGTATATGATTTGCAGGACTTCGCTGTAGGTTTCCCGTATCACATTCAGACATTTCTGACATGAGAACCAGTCTTCAGGCTGTGGAAGACCTTTGTTTGAAGCCAGAAGCAGCTGGATACAGATCTTCTCTCTGCCTGTTCTCATGGCTGAGATTTCTTCTCCTCCCACTTTCTCTGCAGAGATGGACCTGGGAAACTCTGAAGAAGAGCCAAGGAGTAGAGCAATACAACTGTTGACCAGGAAGCTAGGAACTTCAGGTAGCACAGATAAGAGGAAGCTTCCTGAGTACCAAAGAAGTTAATAAATATGTTTTCTTAACAAGAGACTTTAAGTTGCCTAGGAATATTTCCTGTTGTTCCAACATCCCTAGAAAATCATAACTCACTCTTCTGCAAGCTGTTAATCTTAAGAGAGAGTAATAAACATATCCTTGTTTAAATATTGGTTCTGTGTTTGCTTTTTCAAAAATCACAACACCATGCAATATTTCATGCTAAAAAGGCAAAATAAAAAACATTAGATCCTGTAAAAATGCAAGTGCTGGGCACAAAGAAAAAGATAGTCAGGATCAAGTAGTTCCTGTTGAGAAACTTCTTGATCAAATTACCCCAGGGCATGATTCATAATAACATCAAGTGCACAGACAATTCAAGTAAAAGTAGATTACATACAAATACCATTCAGTAAAACCAGATCAGCAAAATGTGGTATTCCACTTGGATTCTGTGCTCACCCAAGGAAGCTCAAAGCTACAGTCTCTTTAATTTAAATGGCAGTGGTTCATTTGTGCACACTAAAAGTCACATCTAACCCAAATGGTGAACTCTGCTCCACTCTCTTTACAGCAGATTCTATTTTACAAGATCTACTTCATCAACATATGGGAACAAGGACAAAGGAGGAGCCAGGAACATCTGCTCTCCTTGTCTTGGGCTTGCACAGTTGCTGTGTACAGCTTCCTGCTCGGGAAGACTGTCAAGCCTGTGATAGTCACCAACCACTTGGATACAACACTGTGCTCTGATGTTGTTGCTGTTTGTCTTCCTGCTGTGACTAATGCAGGATTCTTCTGGTTTTGACGGAGTGTATATGTGCCCAGCAGTTTGTTTGCTGCCAGCAGGGCAGGTGGCCAGAGTCTCCAAACCACACATCCACCAACCATCTTCTCCCCATGCTAAAGGTCATTGCTGTTACCGATAGAAAAGCTGTTTCTTATTAAAGTTGTCCAATTAAGTGATTTGGAAAACAATTAAGTTTGTCAAGATCTGTTCTGTTGCTGGTACTTTCTACATGCATTTCTGAGGTAAGAGCATTATTTTCAAGAAAAAAAGCAGTGCTCTCATTTCAGATGCGGTGGCGTGAGAGAGGAGGCAGCCAGATGTGGTGTTTGGCTTTGGAGCACAATAAGGATTGTGTCCAGCAGACAGAGCAGAGGTACAGCTCTGTCTTGTGCTGCAGAGACTGGCTGGCTTCTGTCCGAAATAGAGATGCTGCTTACAAATTGTTGTCTCAAGAAAAAAAAAAAATAATAATAATAATAAAAAAAAGACACACAAATCTTATGAAAACAGCTCTTAGAGAAGTGTGGGTTTGATTTTTGCTGCCCTATCAGCAGACAGTGCTGAGAGCAATGTGGTTGGTGTGGCTGCCTCTTCTGCTCCATGTAGATGGCAAAGAGAAGCTGACCTCACGCCTAAACTGCCATGAGGTTAAAGAAATACTCCTTCCAGCTAGCTGTTGTGGTTACATCTTTAAGCTCTTATCCTCAAAAATATCACTTGTTTGGAGGGTAGGAAGATTCTGTCCTTTGATTTGATGAAACTGATGCTCATGCAAATGCAAGAGGCGACCACTTTGCTTTGCTTTCCATGGTGATCTATTATGAATTCCGTCTCCCAAGGCACAACAGTAAGTACTACACAACATGTTAATTCACTGCAATGATGGCCAGGAGAGATGGCTTTGAAGCTGCCAAGAGAACAGCTGATATCACAGTAAGAAAATGGAGCAGCTTTATTTTTCCCACAGGGCCAGATCCTGCCACTCTCTCTCATGGAAGATGACTGCATGTAGATCATTAAAGAGCTGGCAGCTGACTTGGCCATGTTAGTGACCGATGTAGCAAGTCAGGGCTGAGGAATAACCTTGAGCGAGGGAGGTAATTCATTCCACAGCCAGAAGCTTGCTTGCATACAGCAGGACTGGGATGTTTAAAGAGATACTCAGTGAGAAGCACCAGCATGTGAATTGGAACTGATGCTGATTGTTCCAGGCAGAACAAAACCCTTTCCTCTTTCTGGCCATCCTACTTCCCAGAGTGGTGATCTGGAGCCTCTGAGCACCACAGGGTACTTGTGTTCAGCAGGAAAATAGAACCATGAACTGGAAAATGGCTATGATGCTGCTACCAGACTGCAAGTGCTTTTCCAAAGCAGTTTCTGCTCCCAGCCACGTAGGCACAAGCTTGCCTGCAACTCAAAACTATCAAAAGTCACTATTAATGATTGTCTTCAAAAATGCTGCTATTTTCTGTCTTTGTTTTGTGTCTCTCCCTCTTGATTTTCAATTTTTCTGGGTCACACACTGCCAAAGGATGTTATTTTGGTTGTCTTGCATGTTTTCTCTTAGTTCATTGGATAAAAGTTTGCCCCAGATGCTGTGTTGTCCATAGCTTTGTCATTTTTCTGGCAGGTTATTCTCCACATTGCAAGGTCATCCTGTACTCTCCGAACCACCGAGCTGAAGGAGTATTTGGTCACCACTGCAGAAAAATGAGCCTCTCTCAGGGTCTCTCAAACCTCTCCCAACCCCAAACAGAACTGGTTTTCTGTGTACATAGTATAGACCAGAATACTACCCCAGGTGGTGTCATTTTTGTGCCATTTTTCACATGCTGTCAGAGAAGCAAATAATAAGGCAGTGTGATGCACAAGCCCTCACTGAGTGTCACTACTCTGACTTCCTGCCTCTCCACATTAAATTCAAGCTTCAAAACCCTGCCCTTCCTCCTTTTCACTCTTGTGTGAGATCATACACTTCTTTTACATCTGTGATATGCAAAAGGTTTCTCATCTCTCTGTTAGCTTTTGGGTTCTATTGGACCTGAAGGAGGAGTAGAATGAGTCATGGAGATCACAGCCTGATGGATGAGGTAGAACATAGTATTTGTGAGAAAAAGGACAACAGCTAAGAACTCCATCCTCAGCCTGAACTGTCTTGCTCCTGTATCCTCTCCGCTTTTGACCATGTTTTCCGGCTGGTTCTCCTGTTAACACCTACCTCTCCTGCATTTTCCTGAGTAATTGTGCACGCTGATGGACTTGGGCATTGCAACAGCCAACTCTGTTTAGTCACTATCACCGGGTTTTCTGAAAACACATCTTTCCTTGGACTGTCTGTGTCCATATAGATTCACAGAAAGGACTGGGTAGAAAAGGAACTTACAGACCATCCAATTTCAACCCCTCTTCATGGGAAGGATTGTCATTCACCAGATCAGGCTTCCCAGAGCCCTATCTAACTTGGCCCCAGGGATGGGACGTACACAACTTCTCTGGGCAGACTGTGCCAGCACCCCACCATCCTGCAAGTAAAAAGATTCCTCCTAATATCTAATATAAATCTCCCCTCTTCTAGTTTAAAACCATTCCCCTGTGTTCTATCACTATCAGACCATGAAAGAAGTTGCTCTGCCTCCTGTTTTTAAGCTCCTTTTAAGTGCTTGAAGGCCACAGTGAGGTCCCTGTGTTCATCTGCTGGGCAATTTCAGCCAAATCTAGATAGGGAAAAATATCTCAGAGTGTTACTTGTATTAGAGGTGAGAGGCTCAGCTAAGAAAAAGGCTGCAGAGCAAGCTCAGCTCTTGCTGGACACAGGAGGGACATCTCATTAACGCTTGAACCAACATCAAGAAATAAATATCAGTAAGCCTCAAGGCAGAAGAGGAATTTAGGCTTCATCATTTCTGCTCCTGAGGTTACAACTTGCTTTCAAGTTGCTTTCAAGAAATCAGATCCACTAGGGCCCACTTATGATGAACAACTGTCTTTGTGCTGGCAAGACGGACTGCATTCTCATCATGCCTCCAGCTCCCTTCTGCAGTGCCCACACCATCACCTATCAGCTGTGCACAGAGCACAACCCCACAGCTGCCCCAGCAGTTCCTAAGTCCCAGAAATCTCCGCCTGCACTCACGGACCCCAAACAGTTCTCAGAAACAGCATATACAGCATCAGTGTTTCACATGGTCCGATGTGAGGATGGAGTCCATGGCACGGTTGTCAATAGAAGTTTAGCCACCTACCTCTGCAAGTCTAGGATTTTACCCTACAGTTTAACCAAATGACACCATACTCATTACAGTACAATAGGATAGACCAATGAACCCAGATTTTCACAATACAAAACTTAGCTCCAGTGTTCTCTAGGCTTATCTGAAGGATTTTTCACTGTGTTTTCCACAGAGAACTGTATTTGTCTTCCTGCTCTCCTGTGAAGGGGAATTCTGCTCTTTAGCAATGTTTCTAGGGAAAATGACAAATGAATATTTCCTTTCTGTCAACGTCGTGGTTTCAGTCTGTTTTAACATTTTTGAAATTTCCAGAGGTGTTCCAGTTTTTCGCCCCGTCAGCCTCTTAACTTCCCTTGACATTTTGCATCCCATTTCCTGCAGCCACAAAGGTAAGTTGATGGCAGTGGGGTGGAAGATTAGAGATGATCATTCCAGAGCCTAGCACTCTTTGTTTCTCTTATCTCCAGTTACTTAATCACCACAGACCTGGCATTTCCTTTTAAAATAACATTTTGCCCATTGCCCAGCGGTAAAGTGGTAAAAGAGAGACACTAAGTGACAAGGATTTTTCTTTCCCATTCAGTGCCCTGCATGAGATATTGAACTTTCTGTCCAGAAGGTGCTAGGTCTCAACAGGATGTTTCCAAGCAACTAAATTGCACACCTGATTGCTGAGAGTCAATGAAAAGAATGACATCTCTCTGCAGGGAAAGCTACAGCTTTTACTCACCAGGTGGGGAGTCACCAGAGTGAAACAGTCAGTAAGGCCCCACTTCCACTCAGTCATGCTTTTCTCCGTGATGAAAATAATCCTTAATGAGAGTACTGGCAATCAAGGTTGAGATTTTCTCTGGATCTGGGCATCTAAATTACCCAGCCATGAAATTATAGTAGTCTGTTTTTGAAAAGCTAGTTCCTATCCAGCATGCTTGTCTTCCCATCCTGGATGCTATGCCTGAGCAGTGCTGTGAACATTAACTCTTCTCTAAAAATTTTCTCAAATACTTTGGCAAGCTGCATGACTGGGAAAAAAATGCAAAATGTTCTGACTCAGTCTGTTCTACCCTGAGTAAGCAGAGGAGGAAATCCAGTAGTCTCAAGGATTTGTCAGATATTGAATAAAGCAACATTCAGATGTGTCCCGAGGAATATCTGCCAGTCTCAAAAGTGTGCATTTCTCCATCATGGTGGTTTCCTGACAACTTCAATAAGATCTCACTGTGTTCTCATGAGTACAGGAACTTATGGCACTGAAACAGGTTGCCCAGAGAGGTGGTAAAGGTGCCTGATCTACCTGTAGGTGTACCTGTTCATTGTAGGGGAGTTGGATTAGATTTCCTTTAAAGGTCCTTTCTAATTCAAAAGATTCTATGAATCTATGAGTCTATGATTATCATAGTCTTTAATGATTCTAAAACAGCTTCTACAAATCATAGAACCACAGAGTGGTTTCAGCTGGAAGGGACCTTTAAGACCATCTAGTTCCAATCACCTGCAACAGGCAGGGATACCTCCCACTAGACCAGGTTGCTCAAAGCTCTGACCAGCCTGGCTTTGAATGCCTCCAGAGAGGCACCTCCACAACCACCCCAGGCAACTTGTTCCAGTGTCTCACGAGCTCACAGTAAAGAAATTCTTCCTAATATCTAGTCTAAATTTACCCTCTGCCATTTCTCCTTGTCCTGCCACTAAATGCCCTTATAAAAAGTCCCTCCCTAGCTTTCCTGTAGGTTCCTTTCAGGTACTGGAAGGCCACTATAAAGTCTCCCAGAAGAGCCCCAAGTCTCTCTGCCTGTCCCCACAAGATAGATGATCCAGCCCTCTGATCATCTCCTCCTGGACCTGCTCCAACAGCTTCATGTCCTTTTTGTGTTGGGGACCCCAGAACTGGACACAGCACTCCAGATGGGGGTATCATGAGAGCAGAGAAGCAGAATCACTTCCCTCGACCTTCTGGTAACGCTTCTCTTGATGCAACCAAGGATAAAGTTGGCCTTCTGGGCCACAACCACACATTGCTGGGTCATGTTGAGTCTCTCATCAATCAACACCCCCAAATCCTTCTCCTCAGGGCTGCTTGTGGTCAGGGTAACTTCATCCTGACAAGATTTAGGCCAAAACAAATAATTATCTGCTTAACTTGATGACAGACCTCTGCCATCCCAAAGCCAAGCTTTAACCCGACATGAAAACACAAAGCCAGTATGAACTTCATGGTGGGTTCACAGTTAATTCAATGGAAAATCTTTCTCATGGTTGGATTTGTTTTGTTCCATTTTGTTTTGTTTTCTATGATTGGTCTCAATCAGAATTAATGCTACTGAGTCATATATTAATGCAAGTTCTTAACCGTGGTCTCTGTTCTTTCCTAACTTTTTGAAAGAGTTGACATTTTTTTCCAGGGAATACTTTAGAAAGATAAAGTGAACCAATGCCAAAATAGCAAGCAATTATCTTCATCAAAATTTCAGCTTACTTTGACTACATTGCAGTGATGTGTGCGGCTGCTTCCAGGTTTTCCCCAGAAAGTTCACAGATGAAAGCCAGGGTTCGGTTAGCTGGCACTGTGCCACCTCACTGGCACAGCACAGAGTGAGAGCCACTTCCACAGCATCCTATTAGTGTGCTCGAGCAGCCAGGTGATGAGAGAAGCACAGCCAGCAGCTTAATGGACAGAGTGGGAGCAGAAGAGCAGAAGATATTGCATTGCTCAAACATGCTTTTTAACCATTTCTGCCTGCAATTTTTTTCCTTTTTGTTCCCTATGGTAACATAACCATTCTGGGAAACAAGATAATCTGAAACTCAACAGGCAAATACCCACTCTTCTGCTGAGGTTCAATGTTTTTATATGCAATCAACCTGTCTGCCAACAATATATAACCAAGGCCATCACTAATGTCTTAGGAAGCAGGAGCTCTTTGCTGTCTATAACAATACTTTTCTCTTTCCAGACTTCTATTTTCAGTGGTTCAGTGTTGGAGATTGTTGATTTCTTCTCCTTTTGCCTGTCAGGGGGTGCAGGTTTGCGTGTGAGATTAAGCAGATAAGTTCCCTTGTCTGCCACCTGCCAGTAGAGCATTTCACAGGTGAATAAAGATAAAAAATCACACAATAGCTGGGAACTGTCCTTTAATTGATTTTTCTATCTAGACAGTTCATCCTAGGAAGACACACAAATGCATTTTTGGTAGCAACTGAAACTGGAACTGGCTGTTGGACTCAATGAGTTTGATTTGGTTGATACAGTTTTGTGAAAAGTGCATGTTAGCACAGAGCCCCTGCAAGAGAACCCTGTCTAAACACACGCAAACAGCTACCCTCCACCTTTCCCTTAGCTATTGCTTTTACCCAATCCCACACTATTTCCTTTTCCTCTATTTTCAAGCATTGCTGGCAACAATTGGTCTTTTTAGTTCAGTATTTCTGTATATGTGCTGTGTGTATGCTGGCAAATTACAAAGTATTTGGCAAATGAGAAATTCCGTGGTTATCTTCATATTACCAGTGAAGAAACTACTATTGGAGGGGAACACTGGAGGATGGTATTCCACTTGCAGGATACTTCATCTCTTAGTTATCCCATTTGTAATAACTGCTATAAATGATAACAGAAAACTTTTTTTTTTTTTTTTTTTTTTCCACTAAAATATTTTCAGGAACTCAGAAAAATATCTATATATGATTATATAGAACGACCAAAATGAACAGACAAAATAATAGGTATGACTTTTAGATTAAAAATCCTAAAAAACTTTAGGTTGATCAAAATATTTATTCTAAGTATTTCAAAACATTTTCTTTAATCCTGACCTAACTTCCTTTTTTCTTCTTCTTTTTTAACCTATTAGCGCTATTAAACAATAATCAGTCAGTTTTCATATGTGACGTATCCAGGAACTGCAGAAGAGAGCATCTCAGAAGTAGCTGTTATGTACAGTGTGGTTCACTTAGTTTAATGCTACTGAAAGTATAAACAACAAAGCAAAGCAGCAAGCTGGAGACTGATGATCAGCAGAATGTGTTACTGCCATTATTAGTCAAACAGTTAGCCTTTTACTGTTGCCCAATACCATGAATTTCCCTCGAACAATTCAACACACCTGGAGCCAGTTAGGAAGAAAAATATAAAACACCTCCCAAGTACTGCAATTAGGTTTGTTCTGGCAATTTCTACATCTGCATTTGAGTGGCAATTGGCTTCTGGTGTGAAAACTCATGCCAAAAGTAATGTGTTTTTTTTTCTTTGCATACAGTGTATGGAACTTTTTTGTTGAATTCCACTAAACAGCATGCTTCTGGTAAGGCAGCTGTCAGACTTTAATTTCTGCTGGTGTTACCAAGGTGTTTTCAGTGCTGCTAAAAGAAGAGAGCAGCTGAACCATGATCACAAGTCAGCAAAAAGGCTTTAAATGTGGTCAAAAATACTTGCCACCCACCAGCTTCTATCAGGAAAAAATCCTGATGTAAATGCGATGGCCTTGAGCAACCTCAAGCCCAACAGATAAAGACAGAAAGGGGATTTACTGAAATGAGAAGGAAAGAAAACTCAGTTTGGAAAGGTTTGCAGGTTGAGGCTGCACCTGAGAAGGTGAACTTGTGCCTCATTCTGCATGTAGCATTACCTCCAGCTGCCATGTATGATTCCATGGTGACTAAACCAAGGCCTCAAACACAAAAGGCTTTCCACACAAAGAGTTTTCAAACCACGTGATGATATTGCTTTCAAAATATTTGCATGGCTTCTATTTCCCCTTGAATTGAAAGCACTTTTGGAGATCGTTTTAAGGCCTCATTCATAATGCTGTCATATTATCAAGGTCAATCCAAAGCATTTCCGTAGTAAAACTCATTAGAAAATGAAAGTAAATTGTCACAACGAGCTCATTCTGTTCTCATTTTCTAAAAGCTGAGAGTAGTAAATGATCCTTGGAGGGGACTCAGTATCCAGCTCCCTCTGCTCAATTGCCTACCTTCTAGCTGGTGACATTGGACCTGGGGCACTTTGGTGAGATGTCACATAACAGCTGGATCTGGTTAAAACAGAACAAGTATGTTAAGAGTTTTGTCGTCCTTCCTCCTAGGCCCCCGAAAACTGTGCTTTATGGCTGATTTAATGGAAATGCACTTGTGGGAGGTAGCCTGACACAGACTGGTGTGGTCCTGGAATGATCTGGAATTCCTGGGTGTTGAGATCATAGTATCACAGAATCATTAAGATGGAAAAGATCGTCCAACCATCTACCTACCGCCAATACTGCCCACCAGACCATGTCCCTAGGTACTGCATCTACCTGTTTCTTGAACACCGCTGGCAACAGTGACTCCACCATCTCCCTGGGCAGCTCATTTCAGTGCCCAACCTCTCTTTCAGAGAAATTTGTCATGTCTGCTGAGATCTGGATGAAAACATCCACATCCAAAGGTGGGAGGAAGTCCTTAAGAAGAAATTAGGGCTCTAGAAATGGTAGAATTTCAGTCTGGAGAAGAAACTGAGTCATTCAAACAGTAAAGGAAATAGACTTTTTCAGAATCTGGGCCAGACATTCCCAAGGAGATGTTATGAGTCAAAGGGGGGTCTGAAAGACTCCTTGGAGATCTTAGGACCTGCAGCGAGTTCAGGGCCAAAACCAGCATGTGTGGCCTAGATGTGGATGGCAGAAGTGCCAGAACAAAGGCCTGGTCAGCTGAACTCAGGAATTATAAGTTTGTTTTTCACCAAAGCATTTGCTACAGCCTCTCTTCTGCAGGAGAAAGAGATGGGACAAGTACTGATGTGGGCTGAGGAGATGCTAAACCATAATGTGACATTTGTATTCATGTAAAGGATCTAGCAGAGTTCAGTATCTGGCTTAAGGAGTAGCAACATGCTTTGGTGGACACAAGAGGCATCTCAAACAGCTTCCAGGGGCATAAGATCTGTGTGAAAGGCACCCAGGTTATGTTGTCAGTCCCTAGTGGCTTAACTATCTTACTCAACATTTTTAGAGAATGCCATTTTTGGTAGACCTTCAGTAAAAACAGCTGTTTGGAAACTTGTGACACAGCGTGTTTGGAGGCAGCCATAAAACAGAGGGGAGAGAAGGCCGGACAACCGCTCTGTCTGTATGGAATTTTCTAAGAGCTTCACAAACTAGGGAAGGGATGTGAAGTCTGCAGACTTCTCTTGTGCAAATATATGCATGCATTAAATTTAAATGCTGTTTGCCATGAAGAGTAGATACACCAAAACATTAGTGAATCCAGTCTCAGAAAGCTATTGCTTAGAGACTAATGTTTAGCTTTTTTTCTCCCTTCTTTTTTAGTCCTGAACTTTTTCTTTAACTACTGGGTTGGAAAAATAAGCCAGTAATGTTCGCTTAAAAAAAAAAAAACTGGCACAGTTAAAGGACAGTTTGGGAATTTTAAAGCAGAGCTTGGCCTCAGCTCTGTTCTAGATCCCTTAATATTGACATTGACTGAGGTAGTTTTAATAGGTTTAAAAAAAAAATAAAAGAAAAATACAAGAAAGGGATGTTTTGATCAATGCACTATCTTTAATTCAATATTCATCCCAATTGATTTTCACTTCCAAGTCTCACTTCTGTATGAAACACAGCATTGTGCTAAGGAAGTTGTGGGGAAACTTGTAGGTGTTGGCAGCTGGAATGAGGGGAAACTGTGGTTTTTAGATTAGAGGAAGGTGTGGGAATCAGCTCTTCAGCTGGCGGTCAGAGCAGCAGGGCTTGTACATGTATTTTGCGTGCACTTTTCTTGCCAGTGCTTTGGAGTTGTCACCCAGTGGAGGGGAGCAGGATGCAAAGACATCCACTCTCCCCCAACTACAGGCCCCAGGGAGCTGCACCAGGAGGAGGTTCCCTGTGCTTAGCCCCATCCCAAAGCACTGAGCAGGCAGGAGGAACCATGAGAGCTAATACAAATTCTCTGGAGCAAATTGTTTTGTAGGAGGTGATTTCCAGCCTGACTCCATGTCAATAAAGGCCTTCAGCCTGGTCAGACCTTCATCCAGGTCTCTGGCAAAGTGCAGGCTCACTGGGCAGGACAGTGCCTTGCATGGGCCCCACTTCCTACAACTCAAATCCAAACCAAGCCATAGCCATGTCGGGTTCTGTTTCATTTCCAGGCTGCTTTGATTTTCCAGTCCTAACTGAGACCCCCTGCCTGGGCTTTGGTCACTGCCCACAGCACTGATGGCACCATGCCGTACCCACATTTCCAAGCTGCTCCACAGTGCTCCTCTGCCCTTAAGTGAAGGCAAAGAATTTCCAGGCTCCATCCCAGCCCCATGCCCACATTGTCTGACTGGGGAAAAGAAATCCCATTTCCCAGCTGGGACATCTCTGTTTACAAGGCTGCCAAGCTCCTAAGAACTGCAGCTCTCGGGCAAGCATATTTCCAGATCTTTTCTGCGGCTGTGCTATATACTCTGCAATTCAGTCTCATGAGATATGCAGGGCTTTCCATGGCAACCACAGAGATAGTTTTCTTCTTAAAGAAACAGTGAACAACAGAAAATGAAAACTTTAAAAAACAACCAGTTTAAGAACATCAGGAAACCTATGAAAACAAGCCCCACTCCTAGGAACACAGCTCTGTCCCTGCAGGGAGCAGGAGAGGAACCATATGTGACAGATGGCTTCTGTGGTCCTCGACACACTACAGAAAAAGGCAAACTGAAATCAGGAGGAGACAAGCAAATATGCTTGTGCCTCTGTCTCCTCACCTTCTCACCTCATTGAGCTGAGCCCATCCCAATCCCTTGCCAACATCCTGGGCATCTGCTTTTAAGTACCATTTACACTCGTTCCACCAAAACCACAGTTTGTGCTTCACTATGATTGCCCAAATGCCAAAACAGTCTGGCATCTTCGTCACGAACCCAAGCAAATCTCCATCACTTCTTCTTTCACTAACTATCAAAAATCTCCATTTCTCTCTACCACCTTCAGGAGATCAAGGGAGAGAGCAATAACTCCTGAAGGATTCTTCCACCTGATGTATAAGCTAGATATCATTTACAGCTGTAATGGAGAAAAGAAGTACCAACAAATGAGAGGGAAACTCAGAAAAGGACAACAACAAAAAGAGACCAAAAATGGCTAATTTCAGATTACCGAAAGCTCTAAATATTCTTCCCAAGAAAGAATGTAGGAAGGGTTTGAGGAGTTTTCTAAGTCCACAAAGATGTAAGGGGGGCAAAAATGTGGAAAACACTCAGAGTGCAGCTTGAAAAGCAAACAAATGTTAGAGTATGATACTAAGAAACAAAACCCTAAGAGAAAGTTTTCTCCTATTAATCTCTAGCAGATTTAAGAGTTGTCACCAGGGCAGGTAACAGAAAAGTCCCTAATGATGCATTTCCTTATTATCAATTTAAGGGTGTGCTTTTGAGATGCTGTCTCTTGCTAACCAGAAGAGAATCCCGGCAAATCCTTCTAGGATGGCATGTCTTCAACCTCTTGTGTATGAAGCACATTACTATCTGTAAAAAATGACACAAACTGACTGAATGATGTGAATTACCACTCACGTGCTACTGGAGCAGAGTATCTCTTTCATATGACACTGTGCTGTGCTGTAACTCAGTGCTTACTGCCCCCAGGGAAACTCAGGAATGAGACTCCCATGTCTGAAGTCATTTATCCTCACCACTGAGAGGTGAGGTTTCACCTGACTGGCTTCTGAGAGCACTCTGCCCAAGGACCCAGCCTTCCATACCTATCCACAAGGTATGAAGAGCTTGAGTATCTAAAACGAGATTTGCCACAGCTACACTCCTACTTAAGGTGGCCGCTCTGAATGCACAATAACAGTTACTCAAATCCAAAGATGCAGAGGATATGGACCTAAAGGAGTCTGGACTGTACACCTGGAAATGAAATCTCAGTCTCTTTAGGATGCACCCTTACCAGCATGAAACCACAAATTTCCGTATGAGGGCAAAAAGTTACCCTCCCTGCATATTTTGTCTTCATAACATGGATGGTCTAGTTTCAGAAGGCAATCAGATAATCATTTTTTTTACTCCACTCAGTGGATGCAGTTGCAGGATGAATCAAGTTGCACCATTTATTCCACATCACATTAAAACCGGGATCAGGAGCAGCAGCAGAGCCCTGGCATCCCAGCTGCCAAATACAAGCTGTAACCACAAAACTATCCTTCCTTCCTCCCACAGCTCCTCTATGCAGCTTCAGTGGGGGAGGGAAAAAAGCAGTCAGTGCTTCTAACTGGAAAATGAACTCAGCAGTAAAAGAAATTTTGTTTCCAAGTGTGGAAGGACAAGATGGGGAAGAAGGTAAATCTACAAGTATTCCGCTAACTGAAATATCTTATAATCTTTATAAAACAAGTGTTTTCCAACTAGAATAGTTGTTCATTCTTACAGAATGTCTGGAGTGAGAACCACAATAAATCGTTGCAGCTCCTTTGAAGTCCACAAAGCTTTTGCAAGCTGGGCAAGGCTGAGGAGCAGCTCTGGAAAACATTCTCTTCATTTGAATATTAAGAGGGCTAATAAAAGAACGAGGACATGGCAACTTTTGCAGCTTTTTAGTTGCCAAGGGACAATTTGGAAGCTACCATGGTTTTAAATAGCATTCTTCACTCTAGTATGCTAGGCATACTTATAGAACAAGTCGCAAAGAGCATCTCCTGCTGTTTCACAGATTAATTACCCAGTGTTTCCATGAAGTTCTGTGTCAGTGCTGAGTGTTATCACTTCCAGTAGCACCACTCTGAAATGACTGGAAGCAACTGCTTTGAGAGGAATATCTGCGCTTCTGCAGTAACTCCATGTTTCTCAAAATTCTGACAATAACATCTTGCCCTCTGCTCCAGCAAGTGGTGTTTCTGCTTTAGCTGGAGGTCTGAATGCTTGGTACAGGCAACCACATTGTTGCGTGGCCTCTGTGCACAGTGATGGGCTGAATACCATTTATCCAGGGACAAAGACAGGCACACTAAATCCTGCCTCTCTACTGTGGTTGCCTGGGTTAGCTACCCACAATGCTTTTGTTCTTTCACCTTCCATCTCCTGTGTAATCAGACCCTATGTTATCATCTGTGTGGGTTTTATATAGTCAAGGGGTCCAGCAACACTAAAATGTGAAAGGTGTCCCATATCCAGTGATTAATGTATAAATTCTGCCGGGGCTGTGGCTCCCTGCAGAACATCCCTAGCGCCTCAAAGCACTGAAAGAACTGAAAGCAGAATTTTAGGGTATTTGCTTCTCACCACCTTTCAGTGTCCAATGAGAACCACAACAAAGTAATTTTCATTTTTCCCCACTGTTTTTGGGACAATGTGATCTTTTTCTGAAGAAGAGTACATGTGTGTTCATAAAGTGAGAGGACATAATAAAGTCTTTTCTCTGCTTGCCTGTTTTACTCAAATTCCAGCCATCATCATGTCCTACACTCGAGGGATGTGACCTGTGATTTACGCTCATGTTCCCCTTTCTCCAGCCACCCTGAGCTCCTGTTTGTACTCATACCCTGGTAAGACCTCAGACAGTGCCACGTCACTTCTCCCTTGTCAGAGCATTATTTAAAAGAATCTCTTTGGCAGTTTTCTCTCTGCATGTGCTATGAACCAGGCTATGCACATTCATCATCATTTCCAAGATACAGGGGAGCTAGTTATGGAACAGATCAACAGGGGAGTTGGTTATGGAACAGATCAGAATCGCTCTTTGTTTTCTCACCACCTTTATAGCAGAAGTCTGGGAGAAAAGAGGAAATAGTTCTGAGAACTGAGGTTCCTCTTTATGTTTCTGTAGGAATTTCCTATATAATGAGTGTGCATTTTCCAAGGAAATGAGTTATTCACTCAACATGTCCACTGGGAAAATCCTATGAAGAAGTAAGATGGGAAGGGAGCACTTGTATCTGTCCATGCACAGTAAACTTGTATAAATGAAAGGCCACAGCCTGTTGCTAAAATACATGTGGAAATAAAATTATATCACTTTTATACTGTATGCTGAATGATTATATTCCTAAGAGGAACATTAAAAAAAATAAAAAAATAAAAAAATAAATTAAAAAAAATGGAGCCAGACTTCTCCGAGATGTGCTGCAAAAGGATAAGAGATGCCTTGATGCAACATTGAAGCTGGCCCTGCTTTACAAGACCTCTCGAGGTCTCTGCCAACTCCATCACCAAAAGTCAAAATGTATCAGCTGTCTCTGTATAAGAGCATCAGCTCTTTAGAAATGTGATGTGTCAGACCTGCCATCCATCTCCTCCACCAGTGATGGTAAGAGATGCTATTTAGGGAGAACACAAAAGCCAGATACTATCTGTAGATTTTCCCCCTTATACTTCCTCAGCCTCTACATTCACTGGAATAGAAATGTTTAACACATATCTGTGTCTTTCCCCTCTGGTTGCTGTTCATGGACTGTTTCACTGTCTTCCATAGCAGCTATACCAGAAGTTCACCATGCCATGTGCAAAGCAATTTTTCTTCTATTTGTTTTTAAAAGTTCCTACTCCGGTTTCAGTGAGTACCCAGCAGTTCCAGTACTGAGGGATGCAATCACACTGCTAACCACCTGTCTGCATTTGTAAATCCTAATCCAATTCCCCCTCAGCCTTCTCTTTAGACAGAAAAGTCTCGGTGCCTCCTCATAATGCACCTTCTCCAGGTTATATTGGTTTCCTGCCTTAGTAGTGTCCCTAACTCTCTGATGCCTTCATTGTGGAAACTATGATCACAAACAAGACTCAGGAGTAGAAGCACCACAAATGTAATAGAAAATGACTCTTTGCCATGTTTGCCATATCCTTCTTGATGATGCCTGACATTTTATTGACTTTCTCAGTTTCAGAGAGCTGTCACTGATGGATCCAAGACATCTGTAACACTGCATTTACTTTTTTGTTAGAAAAATACATAGATACCTATGAGGAAAAAAAAAAAAAAAAAAAAAAAAAAAAAAAAAAAAAAAAAAAAAAAAAAAAGCCCCATAAGTACATAGTGTGAAATCAAGACTTCACAGAACTACCCAACTCATTGTAAAATAATGAACTAATAAGATAAACAATTAAAAAAATTTAGCTTATGACTACAGTAAGAACAGTTTAGCTGCACACTTTTAACTCTGTCCCTGACAAAAAGGAGTTGGTGGTACTGGTGGATAGGAAGCTGGACATGGGCCAACCATGTGCCCTCTCAGCCCAGAAAGCAAACCCTATCTGCATGAAAGGAAGTGTGGACAGAAGGATGAGGGAGGTGATCCTGCCTTTCTGCTCTGTGCTGGCGAGGCCTCACCTGGAGTACTGTGTCCAGATGTGGAGTCCTCAGTACAGAAGAGACATAGACCTGTTGGAGTGTGTCCACAGGAGGACCACAAAAATGATCCAAGGCATGGAACACCTCTTCTCTGAGGACAGGCTGAGAGAGCTGGGGCTGTTCAACCTGGAGAAGGGAAGTTCTCCAGGGAGGCCTGAGAATGGCCTTTCAGTATCTAAAGGGGACTATAAGAAAGAAAGGAGTCTTTAGCAGTGACTGCTGTGATAGGACAAAAGGAAATGGTTTCAAACTTAGAGGGGAGATTTAGGTTGAATATAAGGAAAAAATCTATTATAGTGAGGCACTGGAACAGGTTGCCCAGAGATGTTGTTGATGCCCCATCCCTGGACTTTCAAGGCAAGTCTGGATCAGGCCCTGGGCAACCTGACCTATCTATCAGTGGATGTTCCCGTTTGCTGCAGGGGAGTTGGACTAGATGGTCTTTAAAGGTCTCTTCCGACTCCAAGGATTCTGATTCTATAGCATGGTCTTTAACAGCATTATCACATATTATCTCTCAAGCAGTACATTTGTTCCATTATTCAGCTTGTGCTTCTTTGCATTTTGTTCACTGTACATTTTCCTTCAAAATGTTTTCATACTTTACTTTCTTACAGTATTTAGAAGAAATTATACACTTACTGTAAAGATTCTTGAAGTATCAACATTATTAAAGCTACATGCATTTGTTTTACCTGGGCAACAGGGATATTCCTGTACACTGATCTGCAACATGGACTATTTCTCATATTTTATTACCATATGTTTTCTCTTTTCAAGCTCAATGGCTAAGCTTGATGGACTTATTTCTCCCACAGAGTTTCTATAGACCAAATAGCTGTCAAGAGTTAAATTTAGAAGGTAGAAAATATCCTTGATATGCACAGATCCACTCCAAAACTGTTCAAAAGAGGATGGTCTTCTGGACAAAAAAAATGATGAGCAATAACTATAGACACCAAAAACAATATTAGAAATGTATTGCACTACTGCACATTGAATGGGGGAATGTGTAAGAAAAGCTAGGCTGATACTCAGAGGATAGACAACTGTAGCAAAAAAAAAAAAAAAAAAAAAAGGGAGTGGGAAAAGCTTTATGGAGCAGTATCTACAGCAAAACTAAAGTAATATGTCTACACTTTGGTGGTTATCACAGAATCGTAGTACTGCTTGGGTTGGAAGGGACCTCAAAGATCATCTAGTTACAACCTCCTGCCATGGGCAGGGCTGCCAGACACTAGATTAAGCACTCGATCAGGCTGCCCAAGGCCTCATCTAGCCTGGCCTTGAATATCTCCAGGGATGAGGCATTCCATCACACTAGCCGACCAGTTGTGCAAGAGAAATTCACTCTCCGTTTTTGGCAACTACTGAGTTTCGAGCAGTTCAGGTTATGCAGTCTGGTTGTTCTACAGACTTTTATTTTGCCATGGCCTACAATCATGATACATTTTCTCTAAAGAGATATTAGTAGCTTTTCTCATTGCTGTCTATCATTGCCATAAAACAGGAACATACACAACCTAAGGCTAAATCCTGCTCAGCATCAGACGATATATAAGTTACTATGGAGAAAGTTGTGTATGCAACTCATTTCAAAACCTGCCTCCAGGACCCAAAAAAGAAATTTAAAATGTTCTTATACTGATTTATCAGCTTGCAGAATAAACATGAAGGTGGGTGAAGGGCAGAGTCATCCATCCTATGACTCAAACATCTCTCAAGGTAGTCCTGGTACAGCAAACCTGAAGGTTGGTCTGTCAGACCATGATGAAAAGGCACAGGAAAAAAACATGAAAATAAAATCCTTCATGGTCATCAGCATCAATGAAAACAGACAACTCTTGTATAACCCAATTATTTTCTTCCTGCCTTGAAAAAGTCCAGCTCAATTCTGCCCTGGCAGCGTGTGGTTGTGGGCAGCAGCATTTCCCATTTCCCTTGTGCCGGTACATGTTAGCACTCAAAGCAAAGCCCTCAGGGTGGGAGCCCCTGAGGTCTCTAAATCTGTGATCCAATTCTTGGTAAACTTCTTTGAAGTTGCCCCGGAGGGGAATGACTCTGTGATATGACAGCAAGGAAAAGCACACACCCAAGCTCCCCAAGAGACCAGAATAGAGGAGTTATCTGTGATTGTTGCTAATTATGTCTCTGATGACAAGAAGTAGCTCAGATAACACAGAGGCATTTAAATCCTTGATGAGGAATCACTTGTCTTTGGCAGAGTCTGAACTCCCAGTCTGGAGACTCACCTGACCCTCACCCATGCCAAATACTGAACCTGGCTTTTGACCAGTGGAGTTAATGTCCCTCCAAAACTCCATTTTTTGAAAACAGTCATATCTTTGTTAAGCAGCACACTTCTCTTTTTCATCCACCGAACAGTATTCACAGGCTTGTGCCTTGCCATTCACAGGCATACACAGCATGCAAACCCTGATCCTATAAATCAGGCAGAGCAAGAAAAGGAGCTAGTACCTGGAGCTGTTTGACAGGCTGCAGTGAGGCCACCTGAAAGCAATTAGCTCCTGCCTGAGCAGGGATCTTTTCTCCTCTGTCTTTGAAATCACTGTGTCCAGGCCTGCCTGGACTACCCTTAAGGCAAATAGCTTTTTTTTTAAAAAAAAAAAAAGATGATAATAACCACATTAGCATACTGACATCATAAACCCGGCTATATGTAAATTAAATACATCCATCCTCAAGCTGTGAAGTTACTTAGAGCCACTGCACTAGCAAGGAAAGGAAATATTTATTTTTATATGATGTCATGATCAAGACCTGGAGTGGTTGTAGTGGGTGCTGCTGCCGCCATGAGAGTCACTGATTAAAACAAGACAATGTTTATCCAGAGCCAGCACTGAAACATGCTGTTTAAAGGGGAAGTTTGTTTACAGCACAGCAGTACCTGAACTCCTCCTGAATGCATTCCCTTTTCCAGGACCCATCTGTTCTGCAGCTCAGCATGGGGCTACACTTCAAACTGTCTACTTGACCCTAACATCTCTCCTTTCCTCTTCATTTAAGAAAATCCTAACTTCAAACAGGAAAGAAACTGATTCTGGTTAGCTTTCCAGAGGTGATGAGCTATTAGAGCATTTCTATTTTCACTCCCAGCAAATTCCAGATGTCAGAGATTGTCAATGAATGAAGATGTCAAACACGAAGATGAATAGGGTCATATTGGGACAGCAGCTTATCATGAGATTCAAACTGAGCTCAAGAATATTTCAGGGACACCATGAGAAGAAGCTGAGAGAGCTGGGACTTTTTAGCCTAGAGTGGAGAAGGTTTAAGGGATCTCACTGATGTATACAAACACCTGGAGGGAGGCTGAAATGAAGACAGAGCCAGGACAAGAGGCACTGGGAATAAGCTGGAACACAGAAAGTTCTGTATGACCATCAAGAAGCACTGTTTGCTTGAGAACTGGCACTGGATGCCCAGAGAGGCTATGGGGTCTCCTCCATGGGGATCTCCAAAAGCTGCCCAGATGTAGTCCTGGGTTCCATGCTCTGAGCAGAGGTTGGCCAGATGGACCCAGAGGTGCCTTCTAACCTCAGCCGTTCTGCAACACCAAAAGTGTTAAGTTAGGCTTTATAGTCTCATACAGTTCAAGCACAAAAAGCATTGAAGATCAAGGTTTAGTCAGTGCAAGTGCCATATCTTACACTTGGTGGAGATCTGGTGCTACATCATTGGTATTCCCTAGCTCATCTCTTGGTATGAGAAAAGTTCAGCTTCATATAATTTTTGACACCTATGTGCTATCCTTGTTTTCAGTGCACTCTATGCATCTGAAAGTAAGTTTTTGGTATCCACAACTGCAAGGAGAAGAGAACAACAAAGCTCTACAGAAACACAACTCTATCTTATATTTTCTCTTTGTTCTCTGTATCTCAGTGCCATTTCAGCTGTGTGACATGACAGTGGCTATCCTAAAAGATACTTCAGCCTTGTTTTTCTTTGCTTGGAGAAACATATTTTGATTCAAGAGCAAACTACTGCATGGTAGATGGTACTGCAAATAGCCTTTGCTTTATTTCCATCAGATTCATTCTGTTCTCATGAGGAAAACCATTTTTGTCTTCTATTAAACACCAGTTTGTGCCTTGCCATTTACAGGCATGCAAAAACAAGTGATGTTATTGCACAAGCCCATATCATACCCAGCTGCGGACACTGTTCTAGTCCATTTAGAAAAACATACAGCACATCTGGCAAGGCTGATTTTCTTTTTATTAAAAACAATGAGCCACATTTTGGTCTGACTCCTGTTTTGCTAAAAATGTGCAGCTGTTAAATATAATGCATGTGAGTATTAAATAGTCCTTTCTCTGTACTAGTGTGAGCACATGCATGTGTGGAACTGGCAATTCTTCTTGCCTCTTTTTTTCTTTTCTTTTTTTTTTTCTTTTCTTTTCTTTTTGGTCTTTTAAAGACAAAAGGGAATGATTTTAGCTTGGGACAACACAAGACAAACTTGGACAATTGGATGTATTTGTGAGTGAGAGAGAAGTTCTTTCTGCTGTGCTGTGAAGCGTGGCCAGATAGCCTTGGGCAGACTTGTCACAAAAATATGGAGAAAAACAACCCATCGTGCCTTAGCTCAGTTAGAATGTTTATCTGGCAAAATTACCTCCACCATATAAAACAACTGCTGACACTGTTCTATGTTACCATACTGCAGACAATAGCCCTCAAAAGTCATGTCTGACAACAGGTGGTGGATGAGATAAGCAAAATGCTAGATGAAGATAGCCCACATCTGCCTTAGAAACCTTATGGCCCTGCTGCAGCACTTCCTGGCAGCAGCAAACTCCAAAATAAACCAGGCTGCACATGAGGAAAAGTTCTCCAAGATTGAGCAACACTCAGCGTGTCCACTGCAGTCACACTCAGTGTCTTCGCCAGGCCACTGCAGTGCATCTTGACGTAAGAGAAAAGGCTTGGGTTACCTCTACCTTGGGACTGCTTTGCTTGTCATATCCTCTTGTTCTGATAGCTATGCTGTCAAAGTTGCCTTTATGTTGGTATAATAAAACCAACTCCTTGAGGAGTTTACCCTTTGAAGGGTATCCTTTACCCTTTGAAGACCAGATTTTTCCATGAGAATGGTGCTGTTAGGTACAGATTGCCTCTTTTACTCCCCTTTTTATGGACCACTATTTAATTTCATTGCATGAAATAAAGTCCAAGAAAATATTTGGGGCAAAACATTCCATAAAGACGAGGTCTGCTGTTCCTACCGCCCTGTAATTCCCCGCCTTGGGCCATTATCAGAAAGTGTACTATTCTGCAGTCTAAACCTACCAAATCAGAGACCTAGATTGCAAAAATTGAACATGAAATTTCTGGTGAAAGTGTTTGCTTTACCCAAGCAGCTGAAAGTGTAACTACTCCACATGTAAACATCTTTAAATGGACTACAGCCTATATTCAGATTAGATATTTTCTCCTCCTCTAATCTCATCACAATCAAACATTAAGTTAGATCTAACGTAAATGTCAATTCTATTAATTCTTTCTGCATAGTCCAACATAACAGAAAGCTCACAATAATTTTATTACCATCATGGGCACATTCCTCACTGCTTAATTTCTTCTCATAGTTACTGCACATCCAGAAATCTCAGTCTCCCCTGGATCTCTGCAGTGTTACCATGAGCCTGCAGTAAAAATACTGTGCTCAACAGAAGTGCAAAGCAAAATATCTAGGGCAGCTTAGAATAAATCAAACAGAAATAAGGCTTTGTTTGTCAGCCACATGCTTCTTTAAATTTGATTCTGAGAAGAAGAAAAAAAGCCTCAGTGTTTAAAATCTTGCTCGGTCTGTGATCTGCCACTTAGGCAAGCTCGGTACTGCAAGTACGTTGACAGAGAAACTAGGTCAAGTTTCTCTGAGATGTGAGCAAGGACTCTGATGTTTTTCTGCATCATAGCAGTCTGTAGTACTTCCAGGCAGTGTGGAGGGGAGAGGACACAGAGGCAGAGCAGTTCTCCACGGGTACCAGAGCAGACAGTGGTGGTGGCTGGGGAAAGTGACTACAGACCTTTAATTTGCATGTCTCCCCTCCTCGTCCCCAGAAAATCATCTACCTAGAACAGGCCCGGAAGAGCTATTTTGCATCTAGCAAACAGCAACAGAAAATGAAGACTTTCAGTTGTTTTATTTTGGTTTCATGTGCCACCTGTTTAATCCAGAAAATAAGAACAGCTTGCAAAGCATTGTAAGGCTCATAGCGTGATGAAAATTAGTTTCTTCAAAATGAGTCAAGGCATGTTAGATGGGACACAGCCCAGACAAGGATCTCCCCTGGAGACATGTATCTCTCCTCTGACAGCCAGCTGAATGCTATGGGGCCTTCTGGGCCTTGGGCTCATTCTGCATGTACACAGACAGCCCTGGGGAATGGACCTTCAGCACAATCAAAAACTACTCCTTTCACCTTGAACAGGAAGCTGGGTTACGCTGAGAGCAGGAGATATACTGAGGTATGATTGTGGAGCAACCAGGTTCCAAACAAAGCACTCACCTCCAGGTTTTCAGGCATGGATCAGAGGGACAGTAGAAGGCACCAGTGCTGCTCCACAATCACAACACAGCCACCTGCTTCAGCTTTTCTGAGCTGCAGATGACACCAGACTACAACCAGCCCAGACATCAGGTCATGTCATACTGTGGTATGGCTGTCAGATGTGCTACTAGTACAAACTACCCAGGGAATCATATAATCATAGAATGACTTGGGTTTGAAGGGACCTTAAAGACTGTCTAGTTCCCATCCCACTGCTGATAGCCAGGTTGCCATCTACTAGATCAGATTGCCCAGCACCTATCCAGGCTGGCCCTGAACATCTCCAAGGATGGGGCAGGGATAAGGGAAACTGAGTTAGAAAATGGCAGGGGATGGACCATGGTAATTAAAAGATGGAAGAGCAAACACTGGCTGTCTGTTGGGCCAAAGACCTTTTGCAGAAGTGCACAGCCTCAGTGGTCTGTCATTTCCAATCCATTTGAGCTGACAACTTAAGTATCTGCTCTTACTTCAGCAGCTTCTCCATTCAGGACTTGCTGACCCAGCTATGCTGGTGATGCATTTCCAGGCAAAAGCATTTTCTTGACTCAAAAGTCCTGACAGGAAAGCAGAATGAGCCTGTGAGTGTGACCATTCTCCGTGCACATGGCACATGACTCACCTTCTTTACAGATCTCTTTCCCAAAATGAGAAGAAAAAAAAGAATAAGTACAGCAAAAAGAAACCCTCAGAAACAGAAAGAAAATAAACAGGCACTGAGGATGTAAAAACAACTGTGTGCTACAGACAGCTCTACAAATCTTAATTACAACACTGTCACCTAAAGTTATTTTGAAGAAGCACTGGAAACACAGACACCAGCACAGCGTAATGAAAGTTAGTGCATGCAAGAAGGTAGTGGATCTCAGCAGGCAGAAGGTTGCTATTAATAAGGTATCTGTCGGGCCACATTCAGACTGCAAACATCTTAGTGACCTGCAAAAAGCATCCAAGAGAGAGGGTAAATGAGCTTCTGAGCTTTGTGTCATTGCAACTTATATTCTGCTAGCAGCAGGTTTTAACAAAGCTGAGGGCCTCTGCCGAGCCGCATCTCCTGCCTGTAGAACTCACACAAACAGCAGCCAGGAAGCTACAATAAGCCATACCTCACTCGTACTGTTGTTGGCTGTAATAAAGTTTTTGACTCTGGTTTAGCTAGGTACTCATTTGAAAAGGAAAAGTGGGATTCATCCAAAGAGATCAAAGCAAGCCGTAGCTAGAGAAGTGCATCTCAGCTCACCATTAATTCTCTTCTGTTAACAAAAGAAGAGGAACTGGTGCTTGGATGTAGTAGCACACCCATCCTATAGTAGGCAGCAGATCTAGGTGAGCTTGGGGATTTGATGTCCCCACACTGGTGATGCATGGAGGCCACTCACAAGCTCAGGTACAGATAGCAAAAAGAAGGGGCCAATCCCTGCATGCTGGAAAAAAGCTTCAGGTCTACTGCCCAGGAAACCACTGACCCTTGCTCTGAGGAGATCCAGGTTGCTAGATTTCCATTTAAATCCTGCCCAGGAAACCACTGACCCTTGCTCTGAGGAGATCCAGGTTGCTAGATTTCCATTTAAATCAAAGGCAGCAATGATCTAGGGGAATGGAAATATATTGCTACATTTGTCTGTTTTCATAATTTCCTAATATCTCCGCCAGTTTAAGTTTTTTTCTTTATTCTATTGCTTGAAGCAGTGGGGTTTCCCCTCCTCCGCTGGGCCTGGAATGGGACACCCATCCAAAATCCAACATGTAAAGCAACTCGCTGAAAGAAAAATGGAAAAATATGGAGGGGAAAGAAAACACAGTATGGAAAAACAGCAAAAAGAAACCGCCTCATCAGCCTTGAGCTTTTCATATTTGTGTTTGGAAAGATAAATTCCCTGCTCAGTTCTAGAATGCTGAACAGATAGAAAGGGCTTTTTTATCCTACGCCTGAACTAGGTACAGATAAATGCCAGCTGTCCCTTATGCAAGTGCATGGTCTGAAAAAGGTGTCCCTTCTTGTTACAGCCGCTCCAAGGAGTCTGCATAGAGCAAATTTGCACCAACTATTGTGATCCTTTGGGAACTGCAGTAGGTGGGGCAGAATATGTTGTCCCAAGAGGAGAAGAACTCTCTAGACACCTTCCCCACTCCTCAAAAGAAACAACAGCTTTTCCTCTAACAATGCTGCCTTGTGGTTTGGACTGAAATCCTGCGGCCTCTTCCTCCAGCAGCTGAGCAGACAAACCACAGGCTAGCCACTTTCTCTATGTCTCCATTTTCCTTTTAGCAGAAAGGATAATAAAGTTACCCAGCACTTGAGAATGCTGCAGCTTTATTTCATCAATATCTATAAGGAGCTTAGTGATCCTTAGACATAAGGGGCTCTGGAAATGCCAGCGGAAATGCTATTGCTCCGCTTTGACTTTCAAAATTTCCCTTCTGAATCCACTGATTCAAACAATTTGAGTTCTGAATTTTTCTGACTCAGCAAATTCAAATCAGCTTTTCACTGTGATCTGAGGGGTGAAAATGTTCTCTTTGTCAGTGAGAGGAAACGGGGAGCAGCACTAGTTTCTCTGCATGCTGCATGAGTCAGCCACAGTTTATGCACCTGCTGAGACTTACAAATCTGAATGCACTGGATGCAGTCGGAGATGCTGGTTTTGCAAACAGACGGATTTTGCAAATCCTGTTAACGTTTTCATGTGTAAAATCTTCCCAGCAGAAAAGGAGCATGTCCATGTGAGTATTGGATCCACTTACCCTTATAGATTTTGAAATAGTAGCTTCATTTTGCTCAGGCTGGAGATATAAATAGATTCAGTGTAGAGTGGGCACCCTGCAGACTGCTTGTGAGAATGGTTACTTTCAGGAAATTAAATTTTAAATTGGTTGCTCTAAGCTGCAAGAGGAGGAAAGGAGGAAAGATGTGTGTCTCTACCAACACATCAGCTCTGGAGGGCTCAGTATAACCACACTATGGCAAAATAACCAGCTTGGAAACAACACAGTGTCTGTGTGCATGAACGGCTTGTCGTGCTCTCTCTTGATCACAAGGCTTTATTCCAAAAAAGTTACTGGAATGTGTTGTTCTCACAGCATTTAAGCTGCTTAGGCAGGGAAAACTGCATAATGCTTTTCCTACGTAAGCTCCAGTATTTGACATGTACTGGACTCCTCTTGTTCCATGCATCTGCTCCATGCATCTTTTTGCATGGGAAGGGGACAGAGAAGTAAACAAGGAAGCTGAGCCTGACAAGAAAGGGAAAAAGGGCTTGGTGCTGAGAATGCAAGAGAGATGCAGATGGACGGCAGAAGCACAGCATGTATATCAGCAGTTTTCATGCAAAACTGCTGAGATTCTTCAATTCATCAACCAGCAAGACTGCCTTGGGGCAGGGCAGGCAAACCCAAATGTATTGGCTGTCCTGAATTGACTCCAAAATACACAATAAAATAAGATAGAAATGGAGTGCTGCAAAAATTAGCAATCTTCATCAACCACAGCAAGAAACTGTCACCCAAAGTGGCCCCTCATGGATAGGCAGCCTCAGCCAGTGGGTTTAAGTTTGGCCACAATTTGGGCAGCCCAGGTGGGAATTTCTGGAAGACTTGTCCTTTTATTCTTTACTTAAGGGAACTTCATACCTCTGTAGGTACTGAGAGTGACACTGCCGGGTGCTAAAGCAGGAAGTCGCAGCTGGGTTATGGTCTGACAGTGGAGATAAGCAAATGTTGTTTTAGTTGTTGGTGTCCAACAGTCAGAGCCCCCCCTCTCCCCCCCATCAGACTCCACTAGAGAGATTTAAAGTCCCAGAACTTCCCTGCATTTCTAGAAACTGCTGTATACTGTAAAATCCTAACTGTTGTTACCGGAATTTATTATATGGGCAATTAGTGTAGGCAATCCCATTATTGCTAATGGGATTTATCTGACTAAATCTCACATGTGTTATTCTCCTAGAAGAAACAAGCGATCAAGTTTTTGGCTTGGCCTAAGTTTCCAAAGATAAATGTGTTCCCTCATTTATTACTAACTGCACAGCTTGTGGCCATGTGGTGTGAGTATAAACAAGCTGAACAAATGTTCTAGTAGGGGAAGGAATAAAATGTTAATGCAAATAATTGATTTGGTGATCTCTTTGCAGCCAGTGAGACATTGCCAGGACTGCCTATGTCATATACTGACCGTGAGATTAGCACTTAATGACTAGAGACTGTTTCTTTTCCCTCCCAATTATAAAAGCTGGGTGGATCTACCCAGAACATATCACAGAATCACACAGAATCAGAATCTAAATAGTTCTGCAAGCAAATCCGTAAGCAGAACAGCCAGACCATGTTATTTATTTCTGTGCACTGACATGGAGCAGACCTTGGTGATAAAGATATCTCCAGCAGAATGGGGCAGAGGACAAAGACTGAGGAGAAGGGTCAGCACTTGAGCTGTCTCCCCTCGGTAATACAAGGTCATGAGGTTATATCCATCCAGAGGAGGACGGATGAGGCAAAGCTTCAGTAAAAGTACAGTAAAAGTAATGTCAGACAGAGCTGCTGAGCACACAGAGCAGAGCTCCCTTTCTGCTTGTTATATGTATGTCCCACCCCCAAGCCCAAATGTTAACCACATGGAACTGCTGCAGCAAATCTCACCTGAGCAATACCCAAAACACTTCTCCAATACATTCTTGGCCCCCAGAAAAACTTGCTTTGAGATGTGGTTTCCTGGTTCAACCCTCATGACTTTCTGCAACATTTCAAAGCTTGCTGAGCAAGGCTGCTCTTCACTCAAAGGGCCCAGTGTCTGAACTCTGCCTGTTAGCAACACCTTTCAACGCAGCACAGCTAGAGCTATTATTTTGCTTTTGACTACTTCTGGAACACATTCTAGTCCTGAAAGATCTGACCTTTCACAAACACTCATGCTGCTACAAGTGTTGCTAGAAGTGCTGAGTACTGTGATTGGGATTTTCAAACATGTGAAGGATTAGGTGCCTGCTTCCTTGTGTTTTTCAGAAAGAGAGGATGATTCTGCAGACAGCATGTGACAGAGGTGCTCTCAGGCATGCTGTGAGTATGCTTACATCCTTACTCATCACATGGCCTGGGGCAAGATGTGTAGGGTTTGTGTTAAAATCATGCAGAGCTTCTTGTTCTGCAAGAAAGAAAACCTTAAAAAGGAACAAGATACAGAACATTCATCTGGTATTGAAAAGAAATGCACAGAGGCATCTAAATTTGGCTTCTATCTATCTGTCTGATAGCGATGATCCCAAGTATTGGTGTTGAAAGCAGAGCTCAAAAACTAAATCTGTCCCTGTTGCATTATGTCTTAAATGCTGAAGTAGAAAGCCTATTTCCTGTCCTGGGTCTGTGTCACCAGGTGAACTGGCTGTTGGGGTGATGGGCTTTGTTAGTGCCAATGCTTTGTCTCAGGCAGATAGTGACCTCAGCAATGAGCAGTGTGGGAGGGACAAAGGGACCCACATGTTCCTTATGGTCTGTCTCTTCACCCCTTCTGCTAATGCTCACAAGGGTAGGAGGCAAATTCAAGATATCAGTTTGAAGCAGTGCTGTCATACACCTAGATGTCAAGCACAAAATTAGCATTGGTAAATAAAACAAGACAGGATTTTGGATTACCTTATCTAGTGAATTATGTCTCTGCTTATGGCAAGGGAGAAGTCTTGAGGGTCTTAAAAGGCCCCTTCCAACCCAAACCATTCTAAGATTTACACGTCTGGATGAAGTGCTATGAGATATGATTCAATATCTTAGTGAGTAGTAATGGTGATAGGAGGACAGTTGGACTAGATGATCTTGTAGGTCCTTTCCAACCTTGTGATGCTATGATTCTGTAATTCTATGTTCTTAAGTGCAAAGAGTGATGCAGCTTGTGCCCATTGAGCTCTGCACCTCCAAACCAGAACAGCCAGGTGTGTTACCTGGTGACCTCTGCTCTCCTCTGTGAGAGCTGTGCCATTAGACCTTGGGCAATGCTGGCTGGGTCATATCAAAGCCCTTCAAGTGAATATGCTAATTAACAACTAATCAGGAAGAGTGTCTAGCTTGTGCCCTGGCCCTGAGTGGCTTCCTAGATGAAGTTAAAGGGCCTGACTCAAGAATGACATCCAAAGCTCGACTTTCTCAGCACTGTGAGTTGTGCTGAGCCTGTTAGTCTGAACTGGGAATTCCCGGTGGGGTCAGAATTCCCCCACAGTTAGTGAGAGTCTAGAGACCATGTACTGTCCCATTTACAGCCTATTTCCACTGGGCAGTGAACCCAGATGTCTGGTTTTGATAGAAAACATGTTTTCCCTATTTTTTGTCACTCCCTCTCTGCCGCCTTTATGTTTGCTTCACCCAGCCATGACTCTGTGCTCACTGCAGTCATGCAGATGTAATGAGACATCCATAAATGCAGTACTTAATGCCTGAGCTTGATCCTATGCAACACTGCAGCGCAGTACCAATCAGTAACATAAAACTGGGTACATAGGAAAGGAATTTGATTAAAATGTTCTCTAAATCCATCTCCAGAAAACAGGAAAAAATAACCAGCAAATGTCACTTTATTTCTGGTTTTCCATATTTAATTGATACAACTGTGGGTGGACATGCAAAAAAATTGTAGGTGTCCTGCTGAATTAATTTTGGAGGCAACTGATGATGCCATGTTCCATTATAAATAACGTCTGCCTAAAGCAGTTGAATTCATTCTTATAATGTGTTTTGGTTTTTTTTCCTTAAAATCCTGGTGCCATGCTCAATGAAATGACAGAACTCCCACTCCCTTCAGTAAGTTTTGGATCAGTCCCTGCAGGATCTGCCCACATGAGCTTTACAGAGCAAGCACTTGTGAAGACAGCAGCAACAGATTAATGAGGCCATTTCTGTGACCAAGTATATGCCGACAGGGGTTAAGTTTGCATGGCCAAGCACTAACAGTCTTAAGTCATCATCGTAATAGCCTGGACATTCATTACATTGAAAGTGAAATGAGCACATCTCAGGGCCTAGAATTGCAAATGATTAATGCAGGAGAGATAACTGAGCATGTAAAGAGAAAAGTGTGTACGTGTCATTTAAAGAGTCGTCCTCAAAGCTTGGGAGCCTGTGAGTTCAATGAGTGGCACGTATTATTGCACAAACAAACATCCCACTGACAACTAAGCCCAGTGTTTGATGTCTATATAAGCACTGGTATCAATGCTCACACAGCAATACTATTCCTTTTCACTATAGTATGAGCTGCCCATGCACGATGGACAGCAGAGCATGAGTAGTAAGGCCAGTTTGAAGCATCTGATGTGAGGAAATTGGGAGTTAAGTCTAATAACTGACTGCAAGCACAGAGAGAAGGTTTAAATAAATATGCTTTAGAGCAGGGACATGCGTTATGTTTGGAAATCCGGGCAGACTCTTTCTTCCGTCTGTGTTTTGTTTCTGAATCCAATGCTATCAAAATGAATAAGCTGTTTGCTCTTTCGACTGCACACCACATGACAGCTAGTTTCCATCCAAAAGCTTTGGCCCTTGCATGTAAATTGATCCTGTAAAGTTAACTCCTTTGTTCAAGAGGTTAAGTATGTGATGTATCAATTGAGCTTTTTGTGTAAAAGCCACGGAGCTATATAATTTCCGAGCCATATGTGTATTGTAGAATAATTTGCAGTAAAGGTATGTGGAGGAGCAAAGATGGATCACACAAAAAAAATGCAGGCTCCAGTTCAAGAAAGTATCCATTTAGAGCAGAATTTAAGCATATGCTTAACTCCCATTGAAATACGGCTTCTAATCACGTTTCAGGTTAACCATGTGGTTAATGCTGGCCCAGTGGGGAGGGATTTATGCAAATGCTTAAAACCTCTGAACTAGGCAGGGGTTACAGAAAGGCCTCTCAAATCTGCACTGACGAGATTAGGGATCCAAACTCACACCCAGCCTATAGCAAATGTCCCAGAGAAAGCCACCAGGGAAAGAAAAAGTCTGAAGGAAACAGGATCATCAGGAGATATTTCAGAAAGGCCAAACATGCAAGCAGGGTTTGACCCTGTCTGTGAAACACAGAAATTACTCTTCTCCAGGATGCAGCAGCACAGCTGGGAGATGAGGATGCCAGGGGCTTCACCAACCTGCAGGGAACCTCTTCTTACAGTGTGGGCTAGATGAACGCTGAGGACATCAGCTGGAACTCTGGAGATCCATTTGTTGTTCTTACTCACATATTGGACATGAACTTGGGCTTCATTCCCTCTGCTGTGTTTCAACACTAGCATCCATCCCAGACACCCATGTGGCAGTGGAGGACCAGGAGATACTCACAGGCATGGAAGACCTCAGAATTCCCTTTTGTAGATGGAAAAATACCTCCATCCTGTGTCCTGGTTGCCATCACCATAAATATATCCCAGGGAATACAAAGGGCTTCTATAAAAGTAGCTTTGCAACAATGAAAAACTCAGAATGTAAGATGAGAAAAAGGAATCTTCATTGAAGGAAACAGTACTGTCTTTGCATTGTCTTCTTCAGTGAAACTGGTGTTGCCTAGGTAGAATGACGTCTCCTCTGACATCTTAATCCCCACCGCCTACCCTGCTGGCAGTGGGATCATAAGCATCTTTGGCAACAGACAATTGGCATTTTCAAAACATGCTAAATTCTTCCCTTCTGCTGCAGTGCATCTGGACACAGAACATACTGGCAGCCTCCCTCAACATTATCATTTTATTAGAAACTCTTGAAGGAGTATATTTGTCTTATGCCTTCAGATTTTTGTTATTTCTCTCTGGTAGCAAGAACCAACAGCGCTCAAGGTACTTCCCAAAGAAAATAAAGGCACAGCCTCTGCCCTGCAGAACCATCAATCCCCTTAAGATCCTTTGCAGTACTGTGAAATAGGAGAACCAGAAATCTAACACCAACGTTGTGAAAATGTGAAGGTACTTTTAATATTTCTCTTACGTGTGTGTGTGTGTGTGTGTGTGTGTGTGTGTTTAATCTTTGTCTCTGTAATAGTGAGGTCTATTTTTTTCACTGTAATCGGGTAGTCTGGGAAAAGCAATGCTTCCCTTGATTTCACTGCCTTAATCCTGCTCCTGGTTCAAGGCAGAGCACTGCATCAGCTATAGCACTGAGAACCTATTGTGGTCTTCCTCCTTGGCACCTCTAACACCAGAGCAAAGCCTGGGATCGCACTGACTCCAGGACTTGCACTGATTTCAGGAGCATGGTCAGGCTCTGGTCTGAACTGAAACAGCACAGCTCCACTGCCTGCCCAGAGCCCTGTCACTTTCTCCCAGGTGGAGATCTGGCCCTCAGCTTCCATTAATTATCATTGCAATTCAGAGATGCAGAATATGCTTATCACAAAGCAGAGAGCTTACATTCTGCATGGGCTTACAAAAGGAAAGGTGTTTGCTTATCTCAGCTCCAAGGGGCAGTGTCTCGGTAACACTGAGCACAGGTCTGCCAGGGGCAAGCTGCTCTCACTAATGTTAACTAGAGCTGATGGAAAGAGGCTAGACAGCTCCTCTGAGTCCCACCCTGCCCTATTTTTCTATGATGTCTCTTATTTAACCAGGAATCAAGTCTTCCCCGTTGGTACGAATTATATCACCTGAGGCCAGGCAGTGTGTTACAGAAGCAGAGGGCTCGGTTCAGGCACAGCTTTGAGGATGAAGTTCAGTTTCAGGGTCTGGGAACTATGGAGGGGGTTACCAGAAGCTCTGCGAGGAGTAGTGCCATTCATGACGAAGGTAACAGGCAAATTCAGGCAAGCAGAATTTCCCTGTGCATTTCACTGACTGGTTTGGGAGGTTTTGCATGGATTAGGGTAGGATTTATCAGGCTGCAGTGCCAAGCCAGTGCTGGTTCACAGAATCCTTTTTATTTTGTAACTGTGTCAGTGTTCCCTAGCTGGCATCTCTCTCCCTGAATCTGCCCAGCCAGTAAGAAGGGAAGATTTATTTCCAGCTTTTGTACTGTAGCAGGGGGTGAGGGGAGACTTCTTTTGTTTGCTTTTAAAGGGACACCCCCTCCTCTTCTTCAACATCCAGGGCTAAAGTAGGCGGGGGATGCTGGCAATTGTCCCTCAGCATGAGGGTATGGATACCAACACAAAGCCCCCCCAGATGCACGTGTGCTTGTCTGATGACTGCTGTGGGAGCTGCCTGCATATTTTAGGAGACAATTAGGCCAAGGCAGTGCCTGCTGCCTATTCACTCTTTGTCTCCACCCTGGGGAGCAGGAGAAATGATTTATTAAGGGAATAGACTTAATGTCTTCTGGCTTTGGTCAGCTGTGATGTGAAAATAACTTTATTGAAGGCAATTAGTATCAAGCCCTAATTAAAAACAAAAGTGCTGTAGCACCTAGAGCGTGGCCTTGGAGTGGGTGGAAAACAGGCAATGGGGAATGGGCAGGAGCACCATCACACAGATATGTGAGGGGCAAAGGCAGGTGGCCCTCAGCCACGCTCATGCCCTCACAGGGGCTTCTCCAGCAAGAAGAAAGTAGGAAAGTATCCACGCTGCTCCGCTGGAGCTGGCAGTGACCTGAAAGGCTGGAAGGAGTCTGGCTGGGGTGGGCTGCTCGTGTGCATCCAGACAGAGCAGGAGGGACTAGTGCCTCTCTTCACAGCAAATCCTCACTAATCCTCCAAAAGCAGAGACAAAAACTAAACAAGGGATGCAGCCTGAGCTTGCTCGGGTGGTTCTGTTCAACTTCTGGCACCTGCCCAAGTGGGGCTGGGTAATCCTCCAACCCTCCGGCAAGGTTTGCCCCAGGAACCATGATGAGGCCTTTGTGCTGGGCCTCAGGCCCTGCTGCTGCCTTCAGCCCAGCGTGGAGCCCCATATTAGCACTCTCATTAAAAGTGTGCTTTTTCTGCCCTTGTGCCTGGCCCTGTGTCAGGTTCTTTTAAAGATGATGATCAAAACGGTTACACAGAGGGTGTTTTGCCATTGGGACTTCTATTTGGCCCTCCAAGTCACTGTAACCTCTACCAGGTATCCTACTGGGAGGAATGGCTGACCCATGCTAATCCCAGCACGCTGCTGGGGACTTTTCTAACAATATAACAGTGCTGACAAGTGCCAGCCCTGGGACAATCCCCTGGCAATATGTAATTTCATTGGTCAAGATGTAGATTAGATGTCTTCAGTGCATTCAGGTGACTACAAGACTTTTGTGATTGAAGTAGCAGCTTTGCAGTATTAATGGTTTTGGAGAACAGTGTAAGACTGCTTATCTGGGGAAAGCAGTCCTTGCTTGATCCGAAGTCACCATGTGCCCTCGCCTCCCTCATCACCCATTTGCACTGCACATGAAAAATCCCTGTGCATTCACCACACACTAGACCTGAGAATTGGTTGAGCAGGAATCCAGGGCACTCTCAGGCTGCATGCTTTACAAGTTGCTCCATATAGTGGAAAATAAATTATCCCAAATGCTAGGAAAATTTATATCTGAAGTTTGCTTCTTGAGCTAATTTAGAGCTATGTTGAAGTACTTCAGCTAAGTATCTGTTTGCCTCATTGTAGCTTAGTAAATCAGATGACACATTGCAGTCAATTAAACCAACAGTATGACAGTAAACAGTAATGTACAGTGTGCCGTAGTACAGTATGCAGTCATGTCTACTGTGGTAAGAGGAACTCATCAACAAGCCTGTATTAAAGCATAGGCCTTCTGGCAAGATTTCCATAAAAAGAAGAGGCTTCCTTATTTGAGGTTTCAATTATTAGGTTCCTGTTCCTACAAGGAACTGATGTATGCCATCATCCATCCAAGTTATTCTGAGATGTTTTTCACTTCAGATCTGCCTGCAACTCTATGAATCATTTCCCCACAATTATGTGCATATATTAAAAAATGTTTGGCGTATTTAAAAACTTCAGCTAATTGTCAGTCTTGGGTCCCTTCAGCATAGCCTACTGAAAAGATTTTTAAGATTAACTCTTTTATTATTAACAAGGATTATATAAACTGGGGGAGCATCATTGCAAATTCCCAGATTCAGTCCTCATCTCTCCAAAGCATGTCTTTAGTCTTAAGCAACAATGTTTTTTTACACATCTTTTGAGAATTCTACTGGGACAAATAGCATGATCTGTATCCCAATGTGGAGGAAATATTGTGATAGCACCTGTGCTAGAAGAAAATAAAAAGCAATGTTCTAATTTTTATTATCATGCCTAAGCCTGGAACAGCAAAGCACTGCTCAAGCAGGTAATAAACTTTAACCACGTACACCATTTTCAGTGACTTCAACAAGAATTAGAAATGAGATTTTGGTAGGGAGGTTTGTCATTTTAATTTTAACAGGAAATTAAATATAAAATGCTATTTCATAGCACAGCAAGTCTGCTTAATTCAGAGAGCAGGTTTGACTTTTTTTACAGTCCCTTATCCTTGAAGATCCTCATAGTATCACCAATATTAAATTCAACAGTTTTCCACAGAGGAGATCTGTCATTTATTTCCTTTATGGTCCTTACTGAGCAAATACAGAGAAAATAAAGTTTACTGTGGCACAAGGGAGATTTATATTTGAAGTCACTTTTCAATCACCAGCAGTTACAAATATCTGGACCTGTGACTGATATCTCTTGCACACAGCTGGGCATGTTTCTTGAAAAATTCTGTGCTACATGCGTGAAAGTGAAGGGGACAATGTGCTACTCAAATTTTGCCTTTTCTTTGTGTGTGTGTGTGTTGTGTGTGTGTTGATTGTTTTTTTATTTTATTTCCCCTTTTGTTTACCTTGATTTCTGAGTCAGAAGAAATGTGCTTTTCCTAGTCAAAACAGTCATGTATCCTGCAAATTATCACACTTGGTTCAAATGTAACCTTCATCCACTCATGTTCTTCCTCCAAGTCCCAGACCTTTTCAGATTCAGGGCTGTGATTCGAACACATCTTTCCAATGAAGACTAATTACGTATGGTTCCATTGTGTTTTCAGAGACCTGAAAGTCACCAGAGAAACCGGAAGAGTCAGATTTTTAGTTGAAGGAAGACACAATGGTATACATATAGCTTTATAGGCCTAGTTCAAGTATGCAAGGACATTTATTGTTTGCATATACCTGTGTCTAATTAGTTGACTTTTTATCCAAACACAGATTTACAGTCAGAATGGGGAAAGAGGGCAGAAAAGAAGCAAAAGAGTGTCATATCATTTCCTTCATTCACAGTCTATGTTCCTACCTGAAAAGCACCTCTGCAGTTCCCCTGTTGTTGTGAGGCTCCAACCACTCCTGCTGTTCATGCACACGCAGTTGTTATGTTACATCACAAGCTTACAGAAAGTCTGGACACCTATGTGCTATCTGAATGGGTTTAGCTTTGAAATTAAAACCCTTAAATCAAAGCTGGTAGGTAATGACAACTAAAAGAAAAATGACATTCAAGAGGAGATTTTAGGCCTAAAGTTCTCACAGCAGTGCTGTGCACCATCCATGGTTTAAGAGTGGCTGCTTCAAACTTCATGTTTTCATTCACTGCCTGGGGTATCTCAAGTCCGCAGCTAACATTTCTTTTCCAATTATTGCTGTGAGTGGATAAAATATATTTTAATATCTTTGTGCTGAGAGTCTTACCTAGGAAGAGGGAAGTACTTCCACTGTACTGCAAGACCATTACATTTATTTGAAAAATTCACTTAACTCTGGTCCATGATATTGCCAGAAATCCTGGATGGAGTTATAGTTTCATAATTATAGCTTTATAAATTATAGGCCTTAATAGCTTAAGGGCCAGAATCTCACTTGCAGTAAATCATCAAGACTTCATTGATTTTATTGAAGAGTACGGAGGTATGTCAGCTTACACCAGCTGAGAAGTCAGGTGAGATCTTCATTCTTCGAAGTCATTGGATATTCTGCCATTGATTTAAAGGCAGCCAGAATTAACCCTTGGTCCATGTCTTTCATAGCCACTTTGCTACCATGAGTTGAATTGATACAATAAATTGATGGAAATAAAGATATCACAAAGCAAGATGACGTCACTAATTAAAATCTATCATTTCCTTTCATGATCTAAAAGGTTGAGCACTAAAAGGGTATGATTCTCTACCACTCTGCACCTTAGTCTCCCTTTGTGTAGTAATATATCCTGAATTCTAATGTCTTTTTATGGGTGTTCTTAAACACACACACATATAAAATTTCAGAGTACATCACTGTTCACTCCTAGCTAATTTATTGTTCATACATGAGTCTAAGTGAGAGGAACAGATTAATGTCTGGAAGATAGCCAGCATTTCAAATGGCCAGCAAATGGATGTATCAATTCACTCCAACTCCTCTGACAACCTGCACAGCCTTCTGCCAAGAATCCAGACAGTGGAAAGGATGCCAAAATACAGAGCATGAGAGAGTGCATTGCACTGGGTGAAATAAATATATTTATTTATGTAGTGAAAGTTGTTCACTGCCATGGGTCATATTTGACCTAGTGATGATCATTCAGGATGGATGCAACCATCATCCACTTAAAGAATAAGCAGAGTATGCTATTCAGTGTTTCCCATTAAAACAATCCCTGTAGCATTTATATAATGTCCATGTATTTTAATGACCATCATGCTTCTGTGAGCTGAAATTTGGCTGTGTGGACATTCAGTTATAGAAACAGAGCTACTTAAAGTTTTATTCCAGAACAGCTATTGATTTTTTTGACACCTAAAATTTGCACACTTGTGCCTTGCCCAGGATTCTGCAGGAAGTCAGTTTTGGCAGGCAAATCAGAGATCAGTGGTTCCTAAGTCCAAACAGTGAATATTTGATTGCAGTTTATTTCCTCTGAGTGTAACTCCCTTAAATATCAAAGAAGATTTTCCAGAGTAGGATTATTAGGGGTCCATCAAGGATAGGAAAGCATATGCCCAAATTTGCCAAGAGATGAGGTGACTGATGTGTAGGCAAGGGAATGTATGAAATATTTATCCCTTTAGTCCAGAGTGACTGATGAATGGTAAGTCTGAGAGAGTGTTTTCATGAGACTGTTCCTGTATTGCACTTCTCCACTTTTCTTTCTGCTTACAGTTACAACTGTATTATTTGTCCCTCTGCTAAGATAAACATAAATACACCATTTCTGAATCTGTTACAACAAATTTAGTGGTTTCACTCGGAAGAAAGCTATCTGCAGCTTCCAAATAGCTTCACCACAGAAAGATAAGGGACAACTGGTAGAAACACTGAGCTCCTCAAAACACCAAGCTTCTCAGAACAAAATTGATGGTCAGGAGGCAGGCATATGATAACGAGTTCTGTGTCCCAGGGCAGGCTGAGCTCTGCTTGAGGGAAGCTGGGACAACTGTTATACCATTTCAGCTCTGATGCACCAGAGGTGGCATTTGGGAAGGTCATTGCTTCAAGGTGTGTCAGGACTGTGACAAACAAAAAGCAGAGATGGAAAGTCAGGAAAACTGTAAAGAGCTGCAGCCAAGCTGTGTCCAAGGAGTGGATAATTGAGAAATTAATAGCAGGTGGCAAGATAGGACATTCAATGGACATCTTAATTTAGACAACAATGTACTATTGCCCTGAGCCATCCTGAAAGGCTAGAACAGCTTCATTGTGGCAGGTAGCTTGAACCCTTCTGAATCCAGTACAGCAACAAATGCAATGACATTGAGAAACACACTGTAGGAAGCAGTCCTGAACACTCCTGATTTTGTATTATCAGGATCCTGGAAATACCACAGTTATGATCTCAAAAGTGAATTGATGAAATCAGTCTAGAGATCTTGAAAACCATCTGAATGTGTCTTGCTCTAGGTGGCCTTACTTGAGAAGATGGGACCAGATGGACCCTGAGGTTCCTGCCAAGCTCAGTTTGAGATTCTGTAATTAGAGGTCTGGTTTCTCGCATTGTGCTTGAAGGATGTATTAACTATAGTTTCATTTCCATTTTTCAGTACCTACACATGCCTCTATTCATTGGAGTATAGTACATATGGATGTTAGTGGAGTTTTCACACAGGGAACACAATTACTCTAAACTACCTGCAAGGTTATGATGAATAGAAGGGGAAATGGCTTTAAATGAAAGAGGGGTTTAGGTTAGATGTTAGGAATAAATTTTTTACTCAGAGGGTGTTGAGGCACTGACACAGGCTGCCCAGGAAACTGAGGATGGCCCATGCCTGGAGGCATTCAGGGCCAGATTGGATGAGGCCCTGGGCAGCCTGATCTGGTGGTAGCAACCTTGCCCATGGCAGGGGTTGGAACTAGATGATCATTAAGGTTCACCCAGTCTAAACCATTCCGTGATTCTATGATGATTCCATGAATACGATCCCAAGGACTGCATTTTTCTGAGTACTGCTCATTAATAGAGCATTAACTAGGAGAACACTAATTACACGTTATTGTTGCTATTTACTCAAAAGGAATTCAGCCTGGCAAAGCACCATGATAAAGAGGAAAGCATTGGAACAAATTTATGCTTTTATGACATACATAAATGTCATTTCCATCCCACCACTGAAGGCTCCACAAGCCCTGTGTGGATTGCAGCTGACTGCCAAGATCTCCACAGCACCATCAAACATACCCTCAGATGATGGTCCAGTGACTCTGATCTCCACTTAATGAGCACAGGCAGGAAGATTGGAACAAAAACCAAAACACACTCTGGTAACATTTCTAGAATTAAAGCCTCCCATTCTGAAGAAGTTATAGACTTGAGCTCTTTTTCTCTTACTAATTCTGTTTTAGCGAGGCTTCAGCTTTTCAGTGAATGTGGGCCAAAACATCTGGGTCTCTGGGTTACCAGTGTGTTGTGAGTGCATGGTCGTCTGATTCTCCACCCAGTTTCATCCCCAAAGCATCCCAACCTTCTTGAGCCCATGCTGTCTGCAGACAAGCCAGCACTGTGCAACCCTGCCACCCAGTTGCACTCATCCACCCTCCAGGGAAGGAGGCAAAGTGGTCAGAGACTGCCAGAGGTGCCATGGTATGGGGAAACAGCAAATACTCTTCTCAGATATGGAGGAGTACATTTGGTTTCTGTTCAGACCAGTTGTTTAATTGAACAATGATGGCATTTATCTCCAGGGCGCTATGAAAAAGATCATAACTATCATCACCACCACTACCAGATGGTTGAATTGCTCTTCAGGACTGCAACACGACTTGTATTTTCAAATCTATACAAGAGAGGCAGGAAGTTATGTTCAACAGCTAGCTGCTTTACCAAAACAGGATTGTTGTTAATTTATGCACATCCCCAGCGTGCAGCCTGGTGTGAGTATTGTGATTTGGGTTAAAGCCACCATCACTTTATGAACTGTGTACAATCACTCAAAATCTTTGCAAAATACAAAGCACAGTTTTTTTCTCTGTTGCCTATTCTGCACAGCTTTCATTACAGAAACATCTGTGAGAAGCGCTCTAGCTAAAGGTTTGTCAGAGTTTCCATTATAAACCCCTATATTCAAGGGGTTAGTGCAACTCAGCCGTAAAAATTTGCTCCAGGCTCAAAACTTGGCATAAGAGGTCTCCAGTGGGAGATGTTTTTTTCCTAAAACCAAAATGTTAAAATACATGCAGTTAAACAAAAGAAATTGACTTCCCTCAGAGTATGCCTCTCTCAGATCTGTGTTAGGCACACATATACATGTCATGTATCAGCCCTTAACTGTAAGCTATTTATTAATCACTGTATACAGCTATTGAAATACGGTTGCTACCTTTGTGGGCTTATTGATTCATTTAAAAAAGAAGCAGCCAGGTGATTTCTGACAAAAATCAGAAACTACATCGGAAAGAAGATCAGTGCATGCTATAAGGACAGCACTTATTCAGCTGTAACTAACTTTCCTCTTACAGATAATGTGTTTATCCCAGGCTGCCATTAGGGTCCATTGACCAAAATGACCCAAAGGTGAGCAGAGACAATATTTCTTTTAAGAGGCAGTCTGCTCCAGCAGGATGAAGGAGATTAGCAGAAAGATGTTAAGCAGGAGGAAATACACTTGTTTAGAGAAGATAAGCAAGGGGGAAGGGTTCCTTGTACTGTACTGAACAAAGCGGTTAAGGAGATCCACGAATAGTGGCAGACACAAAAATCCTTCATGAAGCCTAAATAGGTAGGATCCATAGAAGACTTGAAATAGCTTTGCAGGTAAGGGGAGATTAAGTAAAGCTTATATTCAGGAGATCTTAGAATTGAGGTTTCACGTTTGAGCATATGAGTAATGGGAATGTTCAGCCAGTGTGGCCTCCTTGGTATTCCCTGAGTTTCATGCACATGGGAGAGCCAAGAGCCTCCAAGTCCAAAACAGTGGGGCAGCAACAACCCTGAATGAGCAAAGCTCTTGTTACACCCTTCATTGTGCAACCAGCAGCTGCAGCCACAGAGCTCAGTGCTGATCCTGCAGGAATTTAAGCCCAGGAGTAATCCCATTTAAATTAATGGGATTATGCCTCAGAAGTGTAGAATTAAGCATATGTGTATTCATTTGCTGGAGTAGACCACACTTTCAGAGTGCTGGGCCTGCAGCAACAATCTCCATGTGTTCATCAGAATGCTTCCCATTCATCAAGCAGGATGGCTCTGGAGGGAGTGTTGAGGTCTCCAAGGAATACCCCCAAACTGAGGGAAGTCACACAGTGATTCATTGAGTGGCACCCTTTCCTCTGAGTCAGTCCTAAACAAAAGCCTCAGACTGGTCTTAAAGATGGGAAAGGGCTGTTAGATGTGCTGACCTCTGGAGGAGATGGAAAACAAACATCCTGCCCATGACTGCCACTTAAGGTCTCAGCAGCTCTCTCAGAATTCATTTTCTAGCCCTAGTGTTTCTGGCCAAAATCCAGCTGCTGTAATTTCAGCTTTCTGGTTCACACTTCCCACGTGGGCTCCTGTTCTCTCATGGCTTCATCTGGAATTCTGAGCACCAATAAGCAGCTACTGCAGCTCCAATGGATGAGGAAAATGCCTCTGGATACACAACAGATGACCTGGGATTAATCAGAGAATGAGCGAGAAGTGAAGAAATAACACTACTCAGTGTATGCACTGAGTACTGCTTTGGTATACATTAAAATCAGATATTGCTCAGCACACCTGGCTCCAGCAAAATTGCACCCCAGCATTCATTGATGTTGGAATAACTGCTAGACTGCGTATAGCCAGTTCCATTTAATCCCCTAAAAATGGTACAGCATCTTGCATCGGTAATACACACATTGTGTTCTGCTTATGAATATAAGAGGAAAATTTCTCTGCTGCGTTTTGTTGTCAGCATGCACAATACTTGGGAAGCTTCTGATTCTTGGGAGCTGGCCAGCCTCCTTCAGTGCTCTGGGGTCAACACCACCATCATCTGATGCCCTGTTGCACAGCCCTACTTAAGCACCAGGATCTCCTCTGGAGGAAGATCTCAGATAAGGAATCAGCCACTTAAGTCATAGGTTATCTGAAATTAAGAAACCCACGGCTTCCTTCCTTCCTTTTGCCTGTTTTCTGCAGCCCTCTTATAAATAGTCACCACATTTCTTAGATCAGGAATGCTCTGACAAACTCTCCTCATATTATTAATTATTATTATGAACTCACAAAAGTCCTCTTAATTAGAGAGAATGTCCCAAATGACAAATCTTTGACTGGATTACTTCTAGCTTTTTCTTTATTCCAATGATGCAGGTACATATTTAGACTGATTCAAAAACAGCTCCTTAAAACATAAATAAATATAAAAATTCTGACAACAAAGGTTGACATTAAGTAGTTGGGGATAGACAACAGCTAATAGGAATTCCCTGCTGTTACTACATGTACTGCAGTTTGACATTTAATCGCTGTCACATTATTTTCTTATCCCAGATTGTCCTACATGGCATCAGACATCTGACAGGCCTAAGGAAGCCTTCTAGAATGGACCAGACATTGAAGATTTTGTTGTAAGAAGAGAACAATGTTCACAAAAGTTATATACAAATCCATGTAGTAAAATACTTTTGTGGACAGTCATAGCCAATGTCAACTTCGTGTATCATTTTGTTTTGAGATTTCCAACATGCCCATCCCTACAAGTCCGTGAAAAAAAAAAAAAAAAAAAAAAAAAAAAAAGGCCTTTTTTACACATTCCATACATAGATGTATGAAAGTGCTGAATATCATGTGTTTAAAACGAATGGGAGTTGATGTTAGTTTGTTACATTAACAAGAAACAGTTTGGTATTTCCACATGCAATTTGACTGTGTTAATAGTCTACAATCTATCATGCCAAGAAATGACAGAAGTAACTTCTTAACTACGTAAAAGTGTCAGGGATTTTGCTAATGTTTCTTCTTCAGAGGAAAGATAACTTACACATCCATCTGGATACGACTCAGCTCCTGTGAAAGAGCAGCATCAGCAACCAGAACAGCAGAAACAGCAGAATCAGAGTTCAGATCCCAGTGCCATCCTGTTGTTTCTGAAGAACAAGAAAAACGATACTGGAAAAATACAGCAAAATGCATCAGGAAGAGGTGTTGCGCTTGGCTGTAAAGCTCTTTCTTAAGTAGCCACTGGAGGTTTTCACTTTCTTTTCTTTCATTTTGGTAATCAGATGTGATCTATGATTCTGTTAGCACTTTGCATGTCACATGGAAGATTCACACCAGAGAAGGACTGGGATGCAGATTCCTGAGCTGTGGTCTACAGCACGTTAGTGAGCTTACTGTCCTGTGATAGGCTGGCTTTCGTCCTGGACTTCACCTGGGAGAAACAGAGCCAAAGGAAGGAGGAGATGAGATCAACAGCAAAAGCAGAAACCGTGATCAACTTTTACGAGAAGGTCAATACTCATATTCCTCTAAAGATCTCTTAAAGAGAGGCATAAATGCTTTTTCAGTATGCTTTTCCATGTAATGTAAATTGCCACAGGGATGTTACAGGATGATTTGGAGGATAAGTGGCCATGAGGCAGTTTCTTTATTGAAATGGGGAGCTCATCACAGAAAAGCTGGAAAACACCTGTAGGCGTGGGAATGTCTTTCTGCTCTTACTGCGATAAGAAAAACCAAACCCCTGGACGTGGCACAGGATTTTCAAGGTCCGAGCATACAGCATTTATTTCTATCTGTTCTCTGAACGGCTTTATTTTTTTCACAGATGAGAACATTGATGTGGGTGCTAGCAGAAGAAAAAACACCAAACCACACAGTTAAGGTGACCCACAGTGAAGAGAAACTGAGCAATATTAGCAAAGGGAGGCAATGAAATGTGTGAAATTCAAGTTTATGCTAATGTATGAAATGCAGTGCTAGATCTGGCTTCTGATGCACCAAACTATTTTCTCTAAAGACCATATTTGTCATTTGCTCACTAATATAATTAAAAGCACAGAACTAAGAGGATTCAGATCACTGACCTGATCACAGAAGTTGAGGAAGAGTTTCATGCTGACTCCAAGGGCCTTTGGGTGGTGATTTTTGCAGGGAGCACCACTGATTACTAAAATAGACCCCATCGTATCAAAATTCAGAGTAAATTAGTTCACTAAATGACATCTACTTGTGTCACATTTTCTACATTAGCTGTCTGTCTTGGGCTGATCTATTTTAAATAGTTATTTCTTTATGGAAGTTTAAAAGCTTGAGTCATTCCAGATGATGAAGTTAGAGGGAAAACTCCTTCTCCACCCCCCTCTCCTCACCCCCATGTTCCATCCATTAAAAGAACTCAAAGTTTGACAGTAAAATGGCTTTTCAGACAGAGGTGCGCCTTTTGTCAGCATTTTGAACACCAGCATAAATGTAGCCAAATCTAGGTTATAACAATCCAAATTGCCCAGAATACTTTTGGTACATAGCATTTGCTGGGCACTTGTCTGAGAGCTGCAAAACTTAACCTCCATCAAAGTAAAATCAGGGATGATGCAGGAAGCAAAGAATACATCACCTACTGGGATGAGAAGAAACTCAGTGATCTAGATGGGGAAGAGATGGGTTTGTAACAGCTCTGCCCACAGAGCTCTAAGTGGCTGGCCTGCTCTCCTCTACAGTATGTCTGTGGTATGGACTGTTGCACTATATGCATCAAATCTATATTTATCAGTGCAGATTTTCACAGCCTTTACTTCCTCCCATGGCTTTTACTACCCAAGAAGGAATCATCTTGGAGAGGCAGCAAGAAAAGCTGCATATTAAAGGGAGTGTGGGAGTGAGAGGGTTTATGTGTGTTTTGATTTCAAAGCTTTGGCCTGAAAAGAGATATTTGCATTAGAGGGCTACAGAAAAAGGATGATTTGCTGCACTGAAAAAGTTAGTAACTCCTGCAGCATCAACACAGTTCATTGAAAGTCAGAAGAGGAGGGCGTGTTATTTTTAGGTGCAAAGTAATTCACATTTTGTGTTTAAAATAAAATATTCAGCTGTATCATTATGAGTCATTTTTGCTCAGATAGTTTACTAAAATAGTCTCCTTATGTAATACTATCATCCAACTCACCTGGAATCGCTGTTTTATCATAAAGTTAGCATACATGGGAAAGTTAACTGATATACTTGTAGTCTTAAAGCTAATAACAAAGCAAAACAATATTTCAGGCACAGTCACCATTAACAAGTTGTAAAGTGTTGACTTCTCTAGCTATATTTTCAAATACTCTGTGTCTTCTCTATTATTGTTTTTCTTCTGCAGTTTATGTTCTGTATGCCTGCAGCCAGGAACATGTGTTTCCAATTATCTGAGCTTTCCAAACCAGCTTTGCATTCAATAGCAGCTTCTTTTTTTAAGGTACGGCTCCTCCTCCCACAGAAGTTAATATTCTTCTCCTTTTTCTTGCAGCAAACAGCAGTGGGTCTTGATTCCAGGCCCATTTTAGAAACCATTTAATTTGGAGCTCCCTTAGACAAGAATGTATTTTTGTTTAAACTTCTTGCACATTTTATGAAACAAAACCAAGCTTTCATACTGAATGTATACAAAGTGCTGAAGCAAGAGAGGGAAAACTGATGTCATCCAGACTGCCTTACATGCATTTTCTCTAGTTTACTATACAGCAAAAAAAATCATTGGACCATTAGAGCAATAATGGTTGGAATGTTAGATAGCATCTCATGCTCACAGTACTTGCTTAGGCCTCACAAATCCCATTCCTGGACCACCTGTACAGCCTGTGTCCTGTAGCATATCTGAGTCACACACTGTAAGGTCCTACATTGAGATAATCCCCATTTGTCAATGGAGAATTGAGGCAAATACATTTTGACTTAGGGCTGAAGTTTACATTTGATGTTTCTGATCATCTCCACCACTGAGGTGTTAGTCTGCTCTCCGGCTTCAATCTGGTGGAAGACCACAGGCTCACCACCAAGAGATATTCAGGCTCAAAGGTGTAAATTGTAATGTAGTCCCTACTGACAATGCGAACACAACCAACATAAAGCGCATAAGCAGAAAATCAACATAACCCTGAGGCATAGTTCATAACAGTAAGAGAGAGTCAGAGTGCCAAGAGCAGAGTGCCCCCAGAGCAGGAGGTACAGGGCAATGTATGGGGAGTACGTTAGTGCACATCACTGGATCTGGTTCTGGGTTAGGATGAAGCTAAAGCATAACTGGACACAGAAGTGCCCTGAGGTTTTTGAGCCTAAATGAAGCCTGGGTGAGGAGCCCAAGGCCAGAAGAAGAAACTGAACTCTGTAAAATTTGCTAAATAACTGTTCAGCTTCTGAGAAGTGAAGAGGGAGGTGCTGGAGTCTGATAATTGGTAACTGATGAAAGGATGTGTGGGAACTGCACAAAGTTGCATCAAGGGAGTTCAGACTGTGCATTAGGTAACATAGTGAGGGGGCTTGAAACAGGCTTCCAAGAGCCCATGGATGCCTCAAACCTGTCAGTGTTCAAGGAACGTTTAGATTTATGCCCTTAATAACATGCTTCAACTTTAGGTTAGAGTTCACGTGGTCAGGCAGTGATTAACTTTGTAGGTCCCTTCCAGCTGAACTGTCCCAGGCCATATGAACTGAATCTACTTCCATTGTAAGGAGAGATAACTAAAGAGGGGTCAGAAGTGAGAAGCCACCAAAAACTTATTGACACTGCTGTGGCAGTGTGTTCTGGGTCCTAGAGAACAGGAAGCTTGGTTTGAAGGTGTGAGGCTGTTAGGAATAGATTATAAACCCTTGGCCTTTAGTCACTGAGTAACCAAAAATCAAACTGCAGTTCACTCATCTGACCACCACGTGAGGAGAATTGTGTGATCCCTCATTTGTATGAAAAGCACTGCATGAACACTGCTATGTGATTTCTTGACCACCTGGGATATAGGAACCTCCTTCTGAAGCACAAAACCAGTGTGGTAGTGTTTGCTGCAAAAAAAGGTAGAAAAGGAAGATATTTACCCCAAAAGGAGTCAATGTGTTGCTCAGCAGCAAACATGCTAACAAGGCAGGTTGTAGAACAGGATGTAAAGCAGCCAGAAGTAGACTTAATTCATGCATAATAATGTATGGCCTTCCTCCACACATATTCTATATAGCCCTAAAACAGACATGTAGCGAGTATTGTACACAGCAGGGTTTGAAAATTCTGATGATTATGCAGCAGAGTACAGATGAGACAGAGGTATGTGTTTCCAAATGAGCCAGGATGTACAATTCAGCCATCAAACACCCACAGTGGGCAAGTGAGTGAGATGAGGGCAGCCACTGTGTCCTGAAGTCCTGAAGGCATCTCTCTTAGGAGAACAGAGCCAGAGTGTGACCAGCCAGAAGAATGAAGCAATAGGGTTGAGCAGGGAAATGAGACATCTACAGAACATGTTCCTCCTTCAGGGAAGTGCTTCAGTCCTTCCATGGCAGTAATGATGGTCATCAACTATTTCCAAATAAAAGCTACAATTAGAATTGGAAATATCTTTAATTTCTTGTAGCTTTTCCTTATCCAGATCCTACAAATGTTTACTTAATTGATAGTCTTATATCCAGCCTGTGCTGTATACAGATATACAGAGTTTGCAGCATGTGAGCTTGTACTGTTTATAGAAGTGTTGACTGTCACATCTCTATGACAAGCCTCATGGCACCCATCCATACTTTTAAATGTACAGCTCATGATAATAAGAAATATACAGTATTTTTAGCACTAATTTCATGTGTCTCTTCATTCCTAAAAAAAAAGTGAATGCTTAAAATTGTTGCTCATATGACTTCCAAAGGCTCAGATCATGATAAGTTTATATTTCTGTTTTTAAGAATTCTCTAATTACTAAACCATTTCTGTGATCATCTGGGGCTTTGTCATAGTGTTTATTCATGAGTTCACGTGATCTGTTTGTCATTTATATGGATATAAGGAAAAAGTCTTTTGCAGTGAGTGTGGTGAGGCAGTAAGGTAAAAACATTTGAAAATGAAGAGCACTGTGTCCTTGTGCATTGGTACAGCCTATAGTAACTACCATGGGTCAAGTGCTTCTTGTCGAAGCAGTTTCTAATTCCTGGACCTTTTCCTAACGTCAAGAGGTGTTATTTGCTTAATAAATGTGCAAACATGTTGTTAAACCTGTTAGAACAGAGCTTCTGCTATATTTCACTGAATGAACAGTGGGGAAAACAGCCATGTCTGTTGTTTAATGTAGGAGCACGTGGCTTGCTACTGGATGAAGGGGTCGGTGCCTTGGCGGGTGCAGGAGTGCCAGCAGGGATGCAGATCTCAGGAGTAAACCTCCTTGACTGCTTGTTTAGGAAGGAGAAGAATGTAACAAAATAGGCAGGGATTTCCAAGCATGTTCAAATTGAACGTCAGCTCAACTGAATGGCCAGAAGTCTCTAAAGTAACTAATTACTGAAGTTTTGTGAGAAAAAGAATGTTTATGGGTTACAGGAAGCTGTGTCAGTGAAATCCTTTTGGTTAGCATTTTCTAATGATTTGTTCTAATGTTTGCTAAGACAAGTATACATTGTTGTAAATCCTCCTGGTGCCCCCGATACAAGAAAGGCAGGGAGCTATTGGAGAGGGTCCAGAGGAGGGCCACAGAGATGATCAGAGGTCTGAAGACAGGCTGAGGAAGCTGGGCTTGTTCAGCCTGGAGAACAGAAGGATGAGGGATGACCTCACTGGAATCTTCCAGTACCTAAAGGGAGCCTATAAACAGCAGGAAAGTTGGCTCTTTGAAAAGGTAGATAACAGCAGGACAAGTGGAAATGGTTTTAATTTGAAGGAGAGAAGATTTAAGTTGGATATCGGGGGAAAGTTCTTTGCTGTGAGAGTGGTGAGGTGCTGGAAAAGGCTGCCCAGAGAGGTTGTGGATGCCCCATCCCTGGAGGTGTTCAAGGCCAGGTTGGATGGGGCCCTGGGCAGCCTGGTCTGGTATTAAATATGGAGGTTGGTAGCCCTGATGTGGCAGGAGGGGGGTAGAGCTTCATGACCCTTGAGGTCCCTTCCAACCCAGTCCATTCTGTGTTTCTATGATTCTCTGAAATACAGATAGAGCATGAATGTGTAAGTTGGTGGAGCTGTGCTGCAGCGTTTCTGTAGCACACAGTTTCTGGTAGCTATCAAAAGATGTGGTACTGCTGAGTGCACAGGGAAAGTCCCCACTTGAAAGGGGAAGTCAATTAGTTTCATACAAATACATGAAGTCATTTTTTCAAGGGTGTAAAGCCTCTGTGTGATGGAAGGGTGAACAATGACAAAGCAGAGACCAAAGCTTTTTTTTCCTCCAAATGTTGTTTTGCTGAAGTCTTCTCCAAACCCAATTAGTAGGGGGGTGGAAGTTAAATAACTGATCTTTGTTTCCACTCTATATTGAAGAAATTTCGTAACTCTTTATAATGATAAGGTTTGTGGTTGAAATATGAAAAATAACAGAGCTTGGGGCCTCGCAGGTTAATGATAACTCATCCACGAGCATTTTGCTCACAATCTCAGTTATAATTTCCTGTGCTTTATCTATCACATACACGGCTAAACCCTTTTTATCTTTAATGAACTGATTTGTCTTAATTCGGTAGCTGTAGCGTTTTTCGTTGAAACTGAGAATTTCACTCTCAGCTGTTGGTCTGCAGAAAGTTGTAGCCTGGGGATACAGTGAGCAGGAAGCTCAGCTGCTGTGGATGCATTAAGGGAGGGGGAGGCTTTTTCAGTTTAAGAGCAAGCATCTCCACTTCTGCGCTGGGTAAAGCCACTGCCTTTTTTCCCAGGTGATAATGGAGATTTTGCAGCTGCTGTGCCCTCTCAGGAATCCCCATCCACTTTTTTAGCTTCATTAAATGCTGGCCTGAGTTTGAAGTTTTCTCTCTACTCTGTTTCTGCCAAATATTTCGGTATGGTTTGTTTCGAGTTTCTTTTTTTCTTATTTCTTTTTAGCTTTGCTTTTCTACCCACCACATCCCTGTTCTCCTTTTCACTAAGGGACAATAATATCTCACAACAGAGCTTTTCAAGAGACATTTGTCATCAAATGATACTTTTCACAGTAAGCACAACCTTTTGTCAACCAGTTCTTTCCTAGAGAAACAAAAACACGTAACCGCTTTTTGTGGTTCATCATGAAAGCTGCTGGAACATTTAATAAACTGATGGGTGCCCGTTGAACATAACATAGAATTTTTTATCCCCATTTTGAACTTTTTCTTTCAAGACAGAAGCCAGTTCTGCAGCAAACACTTGCTCTTCTGCTCACAGCCCTCTGAAGGTAGCCAGAGGACACTGGGCATTTAATTATTGCTTTATCCCTCTCACCTTGACCTAACTGTGTCCTGGCAGGGAATGTTTGCCTACCTTTAACTGATTTACAGCAGATGTTAGTGGTAATAAATTATATCCCACTTCCCCCAGCTCTTTTCTTTTTTTTTCCTAGTGCTGCTTGAATGTTTTCAAATGAAAAGTCTCTTCAGCTTAAAAAGGCAATTTCTTAACATGTATATTTTGAGGGGTTTCTAATTATTTTCTCCTTTTTCCCAATTCAGTTGAAAACAAAGGCAGTGCTTTGTTCTTTTTCTCTGTTCTTATTTTCCTTTTGCTACTGGAAAGAGTGTCAATAAAAAGAGATAACAACAGTAGGAAAGGTGAAAAGAAGTGAAAACAGAGGAACTTCTCTGGACATAAGTGAATAACTGAAATAGCTCACTGGCAAAGTATATGAAAAAAAAAAAAAAAGGAAAAAAAAGAACAAACTCCTCTGAGATTTTAATTTTTCCCTGTTTTTCCAGCAGTTCCCTCCTGACATCACCAAGCAACCATTTGGTACTTGTTTCACATAGCGTGTGCTAGGCAAGGGGAATGACTTCATGCCTCCAAAGCAGAGCCTTTGTTCTACCAGCCCAGTGCACAGATGCTGCTGCCTGCATTTCAACCATGTTTGCAGGGGTTGGCCTCCATCAGTGGCCTCACACATCTTAGAAAATAATGGGAGAACAACTAGGAATGAGAGGATCTGACCTGGAAGTTGTGTACTGACTCAGAACTGGGTTGGAGACCAGAGGATAGAGGAGGAAAAGATGTCTTAAAATCCTATTTCCAGCCCAGTTTCACTGCCAGGTTCCACACAGCCCATACAACCTACCTCTACAGAGCAGGTGTGATTTCCAAACTTGACCACTTTCAGGGAACGCCATAACCAGTGCCTGTGAAATCCTCATCCTGCCAACACCTGGAGGCTTTATTTTGGGTTTTGAAATCCCTGTGGACTTCAATGGGACCACTTGCATGTAAACTTTATTTTACTAATTACATTTGTGGGAGTGAGGAGTCCATTCTGCACCTGTCTATCTTTAGGTCACTGATTTACACAGGGAGGTGTTTGAGAAATGTGTGGATATGGCACTGAGGGACATGGGTTAGTGGGCATGGTGGGGATGGGCTACAGTTGGAGTAGCTGATATTTCATGGTATTTTCCAACCTTAATGATTCTATGACTCTGTTTTGATTGGAAGTACTATTGCTTTCCCTTATTGCTGTAGCTGATAAAGAGTTTTACATTTATAGTTTAAAGAAGGTAGATTATGTAAATAAATAAAGCAAGTAAAAAGACTCAAAAAAAAAAAAAAAAAAAAAGTGATGCTCTTAATGTTACAGAATGAACCAGAAGACAGAAAGAGCCAAATCCATAGTCCAGAAATAAGCAACTGAACACGTTTCATCGTTTCATCTTAATTTTCCTAAGGACTGCGACGCTTGATCCTAAATTCCTTGACAACATGAGAGTTTTCAAACTCCCCTCCTCCTTTAAGACCTCCCTAATTTCAGGGGTGCACTTCCCTCCTCTGCGCCAGCCCTACAGTAAATCATCAGTGGGACCCTGCCATGTCTCACAGGCAGGCACATCAATCTTCTGTTACATCCAAAGAGGGAGAAAGCGGCAGGAGAAGTAAAACCGGTTCAGGAGTCCCAGGTCGACAGCACACAAACTGCACCCTGAGTGCAACATCACCCCCAGAGGAGGAAACCCTACCTAAAAATCCCTATGTAGGAATAAAGAGAGGAAACTATCCCACACCAGGATGTGAGTCTGGAGGCAGCAAGGGGAAGGCTGGGAGCCCCCAGGGCAGCTCAGTGTTTCCAGGCACTGCAGCCAGGACTGCAGCTGAAGGGTTAACCGGAGAGGCAGCATGTTAGCTGTATCTGTGGAGATTATGGCGTGTTTATCCAGTGTTCAGATTTCCTGTCTGAGTGTTTGGATTTCCTGAAATCCCTGCTATCAGCCCAAGTGCTGTCCACCGAGCAGACCCTTTGCAATCTCTTTCTCTCATTTTTTTTTTTTTTTAAAGAAAAAAACTTCCTTTTTTTTTTTTTTTTTTTTTTTCACTTTGCTCACATGGTTGGCTTTCCTTCCTGCTCTCTTTCCAGTTGTAGTGCCTGTGTCTGCTCACCGGTCAGGACATTTATGGATGCAGAGCAACACCCTTAGCCTGCAGAACTCTGGGCTTACCGTGAACTGGATTTCCTCTCTGTTTCTTGGTTGTTTTTTTACTTTTGACTTTTATTTCATCTTTTTCTTTTTGGTGGAAATAAAACCTGAAGAAATATGATCTTTTCCAGCTAGCCATGGGAGAATATTTTTTAGTCTGAGATGGAATAATGGCCTTAGGTCTGAGGAGCACATCTGGCATGGGAATTCAGCCCACACACATCCCGGTGAGTTGCAGGCATGGGCTGGGAGGGTGCTGGGTGCTGTGCAGGACAAAGGCTGAGCGGGGCTGCAGAGCTGCAAAAAGCAAATGGGTGAAGCTGAAGGGAAAACTTTTTCAAAAGGATTCAGTGAAATCCATTTTTCATTCCTAAAATGCATGTTGCTCTACAGCCTAGATAACATCCAGGTAAACTTTACGTATCAGGCCAGATTCTGCAAGACCTTACCCATGCAAGTAACTTTTACTCATACAGAAAACCTCAGTGACTTTAGGAAGAGCTCTATAAGAAAAGTCTTGCAGCATTAGGGCCACATGTATTAAATTGCAATGTCTCAAGCTCCGTAGAAATGATCTTAAAGATAATTTTACGAGTGGTATTGTGTGCTTCCTTGGTATTTCATGTTTTATTCTTGATCTACTTTTAAATTTTACAAAAATACTCATGTTCCAACTATTTCTCCTATTGTCTCTTAACTAAGTTTGCAGTAGGACTGAAAGTGTATTTCATGCAGCAGTGTGCCGGGAGGCCAGAAAGGGGCTTTTGCTGTAGGAGGGAAAACGCTGAGTGCTATGCTGCCCTAGCTGGAAAGTTGCATTCAAACACTGGGCTTAGCTGAGGTTTTCGCTTCATTTTCAGATGGGAGAGCCCCTGGAAGCATTATTGCTAGCCTGAGGTGTTCTCAGTTAAGCCATGGCCATGAGCGCAGTGGGTGGACTGGTCTCAAAATCAGCACTGAAAAGAAAAAAGAATCTTCAGACCTCTTTGGAGCATATTTCATTGCCAGCACCCATGGAAGCTTTGTGGCAGGATGATGTGGAAGATAAAGCATCATCACTGCTGCAGCTTTTGTTGTGTCCCTTAGCTGGAGGCCATGCTTCTAGTGCTTATTCCTGAGCTGCTTCTTGGACCTGATCCAGGAATTTGGTTCTCCAATTTTAGGGAAAAGCCTCAACTCAGAAATTGCTTATATACTCAGAACTAGGGAAAACAGCTTTCATTTTAGTCCTTATTTTCATTAGACTACTGAAAATGCCCTGACCTCTAGCATATAATACACTACACATAGTGATGCATACTCAAAAGACTTTAATACCTAATTGTTTTGGTTTAATGAGAGAGAATACCTTTCTTTTTCGTACCAACAAAGAAAAGGAACCATCTTCCAAATTCTTTCCAAAGCTTCCAATTTTGAAGTTTTAAGTTTAATAATTATTTGGTGTGGCAGATTTCTGCACAATCCTTTGAATGTGATCCTGCTTCTCTTTTTAAGGATTTTCTTCAGAATCTGCTGAAGGTCTGTGTGAGACCAGTCTGGCCAAACCCATGTCTTCTTTTGCTAGCAAGCCTTCAGGAATTTAATTAATAACGTGGGGCAACACTGAAACTGATGGTATTTTATGCACTGAAATGCTGGTTCCTACTGGGTACATAGGTGGGTACACTCGGTGCAGAGGATCGATCTCCCCCCAAATGAGAGGGAGGGCAATGAACCCTCTACCTGAGTAAGACCAAACCCAGTGCCCTGCCTGCAAAAGGCTGCAACTGAAGTGGCTGGAGCATGTCTCAAAGATGTCAGAACGGTCAAAGCATCACTAAACATCAGTTAAGTGCAGAAAACAGTGCACTGATGAGGACAGAAGGGGAAACGTAAAGACTTCTATAGGTCTTCCTAACTCCAGGCCTGGAAATGTGTTTGGCTGACTGATGAGCAGGAGCCCTGGAATTGGCTCGATTGGTTTTTCCCTCCTTTTTGCAGGACAGTCAGAGCTTTCTGGTTTAAGTCAGGTTGGAAATGCTGTGGGAACAGTTTTTCTGGTGGTATTTTGGTATTTCCTCTGCTGCTCACGCCCAGACCAGGAAGTGCAGAAGCACAACCTTCAGCTCATTGTGTGCAGGCTTCTTTTTATAAATGTGAATTCTCTTTCCTCCTTCCTCCTTGTGATTTTTTTTCCCCTTTCCTAATAGCCCTTACAAAGGTTTAAGGCTTGCTTTGATTTAGACTGTGGGATTTTTTTGTACCTCTTGATATAACTGTACCAAGCATTAAATCATTCCCTAATAAATGATTATCACATTAGTTTGAACCATCTAAGTGTAATATTCCCACCTCGGCTCTCCATGACCACGGATTCCTGCACCAGTGTTCCCCAGCAGCTCTTTCTGTGTTTCTGCTGCCATTCACTCCCATACCTTCAGCAGGATGAGGTCTGACTGGACATGAAGATTTATCTATTCAATTCCAATAACTAAATGTGGCGAAAAGTCACTTTTTGATAGACAGCCACACCATTGAAGCTTCTAAGATTAGATATGTCCTGTTCTTTCTTTCCCTCCCTCTTCTTCCCTTTCTGCATCACCAAGAAGGTTCAGCTGATGCACCTTCCCTCCAAATGTCCAACCCATTCACTGTCACAACTGCTGGCCCTTTCGTACTGTTGTTGGCATGTGCAAATAAACAGTTATGACAGGACTAGAGTCCTTCACAGCTAACTTCATGCACGTGGTGATGTTTCTTTGGTCAGAGATAAATGGACCAGAGGAACTAAGCCTCTTTCCCTGAAACTGTTCTGCACACTGTGAGGTTCTGACTCCTTCTTTTCTTGTTATTTTCTGGAAAAAGCAAAGAATAAAATTTTATCTCTTATCTGAGCAAGTAGAGCAAGCAGATCACTTTTGGTCTGTTTCTTCAAACCTCTTCTAGACACCTTGTAGGGTGTTTAATCAGACATTGTAAAGAAAAATAAACTTAATCACAGAATCATAGAACTGTTAGAGTTGGAAGGGACCCTTGCAGGTCATCTATTCCAGCTCCCCTGCAATGAACAGAGATACATACAGGTCAGTCAGGTTGTTCAGAGCCCCATACTGCCTTAACTTGAGTGTCCTCAACTATGGGTAATTAGGTAATGGTATAGGGTCCCCAGGGAGGTGGTTGAATCACCATCCCTGGATGTGTTTAAGAGCCGTTTGGATGTGGTACTCAGGGATATGATTTAGTGGAGGGTTTTTAGAGTTAGGGTACTGGTTAGGCTGCGGTTGGACTTAATGATCTTCAAGGTCTTTTCCAACCTGGGTAATTCTATGATTCTATGATTTTATGGGACATCCACCTCTATGGGCAACCTGCTTCAGTGCCTCACTACCCTTTTTGTAACAGAAACTTCTTTATAACCTGTCTACATCTCTCCTCTTTTAGTTTGAAATCGTTTCCCCTGCTCTGTCACAGCAGACCCTGTTAAAGAGTCTTCCCCCTTCTTTCTTATAGCCCCCTTTAGATACTGAAAGGCCACTGAGGAGGATCTTAAAGGTACATGGTGAAATAATTATCTGTATTTACATTTGGGTCCACTCTCATAAGCACTACATGGAACAGATGTGCCAATCACGTTTGAAAGCTGTTTCCATATGGGACTTAGTTTGTGAGACAATTCCTTCAGTGGCTTCCCAGTCCTCAAAAATATGAGGGAATACAAGCAGAGAGCACTTTCATCAAATAATTCTATAATTTAAGAAGAGCTAAGTAGAGACAATGGAATTGCCAAGGATTTTAGAGCCATGGGCTTGTTTGGAGCAGTTGTTTTCTCTTTGCCCTTGGCTTTAAGGTTCTCTCTTGGGCTTTGGGGAGCAGCAGTGCAGAGGGTACCAGGTAAAGTGGGAAGCACTCTTTGTCTCATTATCCAGGCACTAATTAGTGTGAGGATGGGGAGCAGCAGGGCTCAGCCTGAGCTGCATACCATACTAAAGCTCCTCGCTTGGTTCTAAACCACAAAGCCTGGTTGAGCCTTCCCTGAGACACAGTGATGTTTTCCCCACATCCTCCCCTATCTCAAGGCTGGAGTTAACAAAACCCATCTGCCTCTGTGAGTCAGCAGAAAAGTATTCAGCTTTTATAAGAGTTAAGGGATATGGGATAGGGCAATGTCAAAGTGCAGAAGTCTTCCCCCAGCTTTGGGTTCACATAGCACGCACGGGGAGGAGGATGTATTTTCTGTTACCATCCAGGCAGGATGATTTACACCAAACTGACGATGCAACCCCCAGTGTTCAGGGCCAGGGCTGTCAAACAAGGCTCTTCTCATCAGCAGGAAATGCAAACAAATGGGAAAACTTCAACAAGCAGCACACACTCCAACACAGTGGCTGTGAGCAGCTTGGAGAAGTCAGAAAAAGCTTGATTTTATTCTCATCAAAAATGAAAAGGGGAAGCCCCCCCACCTCCTTTTTTGTCCCCTTTGCTACCACCCTGGCTAAAGCAAGTCAATCCGTAGGTATTTGTGTGGGGGGTTGTTCTTATAAGCTAACCACAGAACAATTTGAAGCATGTGGCTAACTCCAAAGAAACTGCAGTGGTAGTAGAGAGAGTGGGGGGCTGCAGCAGGAAGCTCTGTATACCCTGCAGCACAAGGAAGAAAACAAAACAAAACTTGTATGTCTTCATGCCTCCCTGCTGTCACTACATGACAGCACTGGGCAGATATGCCCCACTCTGATTCATGTCTTTATTGGTGCATTAGGCAAAGCACCCAGCAGGAAGGATGAAGCAGAGAAAGGAGGTGACAACCAAGGGGACAGAATTTCAACACTCAGCTTTCACAAATAAAGCGGGGAAAAAGCAATAACAAACAAGTTGTGGGCCTTTGAGGTGAAGCAGAGCACTCCAAGGAGCACTGGCTGATCTCCAAGGGAGTGCAGGGCTGGAGGAGACCCGAGGTGGCACAGAGGAAGGGGCAGCAAGTTGCATGCTGTAGGTTGGGATGGTGAAAATGCCCCAGTGGAGCTCATCTGTCTCTCAAAACCTGAATGCATTGGGCAGAGAGGAAGTGATGGAAGGAGAATGCGCACAGAGGAGATGGGAGCAGTTGAGTGTGTAGGGAAAAGTGGTCCTATGTCTGCATGGTGCCACAGCACAGAGCTGGGAGTAAGTAACAGCCAGTCTTAAAAGATTTGGTGCTTAAAGAAACCAATACAACTTAAAATTGTTGCACCTCTACACCAGAATAAATCTGTGTGAGACATTCTTTGAGTGTGTTGTAGCTCCCTAAAACTCATGGGCTTCTAATTTCCATTTATTTCCATTGTTTACTGGTCTAGGGTTAGGGTGATGAGGCGCTGGCACAGGCTGCCCAGAGAAGCTGTGGATGCCCTATTTCTGGAGGTGTTCAAGGCCCTGGGCAGCCTAGTCTGGTGGGTGGCAGCCACACACGGGGTTGGGATGAGATGATCTTTGATATCTGCTTCAACCTAAGCCATCATATAATTCTATGTCAAGGAGGACCTCACTTTGAATATAAACATATATGTTTCTAAGTGATACTTGTGCAAATAATGTAGTGCAACTAATCTTTTTCAGCTAACTGCAAGCCTCATTTGTAATTCAGCAGGTAAAAATAACACATTTGTACCATCGCCAGAATTGCCCTTAACCTAAGAAAGAAAATAGCATTTCAATTCAAGCCCTAAGGCTATATATTCAAAATGTTTGGTTGAAAGGGCAAAAATACCCCTGCCAGCCTATTACATCAACTGGAGCAGTGGCTTTGTGGCATGAGGGTGGGGTGAGATTGCAGTTGGAAGCCAAGCTGTGTCCCCAGGGCCCTGGGAGAGCCTACAACTGCATGTACTTCACCATTCATATTCACCACTCTGGGGAGAAAAGAAGTCAGCTGTTAGCAGTCAAACCACAGCCCACTCTCTTATTCATCCTTGTAGTAGCCAGAATGGAGCAAGCCAGTGAGAAATGAGACACTCAGCTGAGGTGCTTCTCAGCATTACTGGGGCAGGAAGAGGAAGATGTCTCCTGCCAAGGCTGGTGCAGCTGCACACTCTTTTTAATGCAGTTGATCAAATGCATAAAATCAATTCTATTCTGGCCAGAACTGCCAGACAGACAGGCAGTAGAGAGTTTCAGGACAAGCCTTATGTTATCGAGATTCAGTGTAACACCAAGGACTTAGCATGATACTACTGTTCCATATCAGAACACAAAACTGCCCAAGCCAATGCTTCAGGATTCCATCTCAGTAGTGACTGAGAACTTCCACATAGGAAGCAAGAGCTGAACAGGACTACTTGTCCGAATATTGTACTTACCCTGGATAGACACTTGCAACATGGATTTGTGGTGTTTTTTTCCCCTTAATCTCACAGGCATTTTTAGCATCCATGAAAAAAGCTTGTTTGAGTTCAACATGCAATTAGACACATCCAAGGAAGAAATTTTGTCTTGAAATTACAGCTGTTCAATCACTACTAACAGTCAGGGTCCAATCCTTATCTCCTACCTGATTTACAGTACTACTACAAAATGAGTTTTGTGGTAATATTCCAGATTTATTTGTGAATAACTACGATCCATGCCAGCACCGTGGAGTGCATAGATTTATTTTATCTAATTTAGGGTGTAACTATATTGCTGCTTTCCTTCTGCTTTCCAACCCAAGTTGTTTAATAGTCACAAAAATTAGCATACTTACTGATATAATCATTTACCTAATGGTACATTTCCCATAAAATGTGGAATTCTGCATTCTCTGCTGGTGTAGGATACTGCTACCATCCATCTGATCAGTGGCAGGTCATAGCTGTGCATCCTTTAATAATTATTTCAGCAGGTGTCCTTTTATTGCTGTTCATAATTAGTAGCTGAGTACTTAGTAAAACTTGTTAGGATCAGAAATTCCTACAGTTCAGAAGTTATCTATATTCATGAATAAAGAAGATCTCTGCCTTGACAATTTCTGAAGATATTTTATTAAGACTAATGGGTACTATAATTATATATCGAATGTACAGCTTTTAAATTATCAGTCACCAGTTTTGATCTTACACTTGTTCTGGATTAATGTCATGATCTGAATCCAGATTTAATCAGCGGCGTCAGCCAAAGTCCTAGATTTCATGGGTCATTTCTACTTTATCTTCTTTTGTTTTCTGTGTTTATGAAGTTGTGGTTGAGCTGGAGCCACATGTTCACATGTTGAATCTACTTCTGGCACAGGATCATCTGTAGCTGGTATTTTTTCTCACCACTTAGACCAACAAATGGAATTGGACTCAGATCTAATTTCCTTACCATTGAGAATATCAGACTTAAAGGGAAGGACTAACAACTAAAAGATAATAGCAAGTCATGTTTGCTCCTGTGTTCTGGAGCCACATGACAACCTACCTGGCTCCTGGTCTGAGCTAGAGAAGTCACCTGGCTGTTGGAATTTATCTTCTTCTCAGAGTTCCTGGGAAGCTTAGAATAGTAATTATACTGTTATCTGTATGGGGTAGTAGATGCATGTATGCATATGGTTGTAAACTCTTGAGCTTCAAACCTTTTGATGCCTCCAAGTGCAGAGAATAGCCTGGCTTTGAGTTTGTTCTTCATCCAAATCCCTCCCTGCCCCACAGATAATTTCTAAGGCTACTTCTCACCATTTTAAATCAGATTCCTTTCCCAAACAGACAGAAGAAGCCCTAGGTCCTAGGCAGCTCCTTCTGAGGGCTGGGATATGCAATAGGCTCATGCTGTGTGAGTCATGGTGGGGCTTCCCAAACAAACTTGGTCAATCTCTGTAGCATGAGTAAGAGAGCTGGATTTACAGATGAATGGCAATGATAGATCTGTCCTTTAGGCAGTGGGGACATAACCCCAATCTGAGGCTAAAACAGGACATCTTAGACAATGCTGGATGATTATGTTCAAATTCTCATTTAGAAGAATAGAATAGAATCATCTTCTTCTTGTCTGAGAAAAAAAATAAAATAAAATCACAGAAAATGTTGAAATGGAGTTTAGATCATGTGTTAGTGAGAAACTGTGTTAATTAGAAATATGTAGCATTTGTATTCTGATCTCTGCTCATGAGTCTAGGGCAATTGCACCACATGTGTATGTGCCTTTCCATGACTTTGAGCCCGTTCAGTCAATTCCAGTGGAGGAACAGAGGATCTGAGTGCCTTGTGACAACAGATGGAAATATACAGTTTGTGACCTCTGGCTATCTCCTCCCCAACAAAGAATAACACTTCTGTGAAATAAAAATAAAAATAAAAATGAAAAAGAAAAGGAAAAAAGAAAAAGAAAAAGAAAAAGAAAAAGAAAAAGAAAAAGAAAAAGAAAAAGAAAAAGAAAAAGAAAAAGAAAAAGAAAAAGAAAAAGAAAAAGAAAAAGAAAAAGAAAAAGAAAAAGAAAAAAAGAAAAAGAAAAAGAAAAAGAAAAAGAAAAAGAAAAAGAAAAAGAAAAAGAAAAAGAAAAAGAAAAAGAAAAAGAAAAAGAAAAAGAAAAAGAAAAAGAAAAAGAAAAAGAAAAAGAAAAGGAAAAAGAAAAGGAAAAAGAAAAAGAAAAGAAAAAGAAAAAGAAAAAGAAAAAGAAAAAGAAAAAGAAAAAGAAAAAGAAAAAGAAAAAGAAAAAGAAAAAGAAAAAGAAAAAGAAAAAGAAAAAGAAAAAGAAAAAATGAGAGAACTTCCATGGGATTGAAGCACTGCTCATCTGTGCTGGCTGCCAGTAAAGAGGCCACATTTTGTTTAGACAAGTGGTACCATAAGAAGACTTTCCTTTGTAGATAAAAGCTTACATCAGTAACTTTCAGAAGCTGGTTGCCTAAAATTCAGAGCTTCAGATCATAGCAAAGTCCTGAATAAATTATTTCAACGTTCTTTTGAAAGTGAGGTCAATTATTTCAGCTCAGTAATTAGTATTTCAGCAGACAAGGGCACTTCCTCTTGAGTTTCCCAGTGCAGAACAATGTAGCTCAGTCCTGAACTGCAGAACATTTGTTTTTATAATCCAAATCCCTCCTAAATTGAAATCATCAGCTGGGCCCGATCACTGAAGATAAGTCAATCTGTGTCTTGGAGACCCTTGAATTTTTCCAGAACTTTGAAAGGAAAGTAACTCAAAGCCCCAGAAAGTACAGTTGAGTGTTTTTGCTCCTTAGCACCTCCAGCTATCTGCAACTTAGATTAGTTTACTGGATTTAGCAGGAGATGAGAGGTGGTCATGAAAACCAGAACTGTGCAGCGTCATCCAGTTCTCACTCCAGATGTAAACTGCAGGAGGTTTTGCTCTGGTTCCTACAGACGGAAGGAGGATGACAGTGACCAGGCAGCATCTTAGTGAACCCTGGCAACACCCTCTGATTTTGACTGCAGTTATCATGAGAAAATATGTTTCTCTTTTGCCTTTTCCTGTGTGTTTCAAAAACAAAAAAGATATTTATTGGGATTACTTCCCAAGGAGGAAATAGGTTCATTCCTGAATGCACTAGGCAGATCAGGTTTTTTCAACAATCAAAAGATGCTTATGTGGGATTTCAACATTTTTAAGCCTTCCCAGGATATTTGTTCAACATTAATTGTGTCTGTTACTGTGCTGGTATTGCAGCAAACAGCAGATCTAGTAGATATAAAGAAACCAAGCCTAATTTATGCTGTTAATGTAGTCTTACTCAGAAGCAGAAGCTATTTACAAGACCATAATTTCCCTCACAGACACTATTTTTAATTGGGAAAGAGTTCTCTCAGAAGAGTAATAGTCTTACATATGTGTACTATTTTCCCAATCAAGAGGAAGAGTTGCTCGAAGATCTGAACAACTACTTCACAGAATGACCCGGGTTGGAAGAGTCATTACTTCTTTAAGTAATAATGAAAGTAGAGCTTTGTAGTAAATCATAATGTACGAAAAGAAAGGGAAGGGAAGGGAAGGGAAGGGAAGGGAAGGGAAGGGAAGGGAAGGGAAGGGAAGGGAAGGGAAGGGAAGGGAAGGGAAGGGAAGGGAAGGGAAGGGAAGGGAAGGGAAGGGAAGGGAAGGGAAGGGAAGGGAAGGGAAGGGAAGGGAAGGGAAGGGAAGGGAAGAAAAGAAAAGAAAAGAAAAGAAAAGAAAAGAAAAGAAAAGAAAAGAAAAGAAAAGAAAAGAAAAGAAAAGAAAAGAAAAGAAAAGAAAAGAAAAGAAAAGAAAAGAAAAGAAAAGAAAAGAAAAGAAAAGAAAAGAAAAGAAAAGAAAAGAAAAGAAAAGAAAAGAAAAGAAAAGAAAAGAAAAGAAAAGAAAAGAAAAGAAAAGAAAAGAAAAGAAAAGAAAAGAAAAGAAAAGAAAAGAAAAGAAAAGAAAAGAAAAGAAAAGAAAAGAAAAGAAAAGAAAAGAAAAGAAAAGAAAAGAAAAGAAAAGAAAAGAAAAGAAAAGAAAAGAAAAGAAAAGAAAAGAAAAGAAAAGAAAAGAAAAAAGAAATTTGGCTGGGGATTAATGGCTGGAATGGGGCTTACTGAATTAAATTGGTTCAGATGTTCCCTGGAAAAAATCTGAGCTAGATTCATGACGCTCTTTGGTTTTTGCTTTTTGCAAAAGAAGATTTAGCTTGATTGCTTCAGAACGACTAACAATTTCTAGACCGTGCAGAAGTGCTCTTAGTGGCCTGCTGGAAATTTTGGTCTTGATCAAGCGTGGCAGGAACAGAACTCAGAGTCTCCATGACACACAATTTCATTATCTGTTAGCATATGATAGACAACATTAGATACTTATAAGATATTAAAGGCTTGCTTGGTTCTACCATCCAAGGGCAGGTTCATGAGTACTGGCCTGCCTCAAAGACAGAGCCCCCTGGATTGCAGAAGACTGCGGTCAAGCCCAGTTGTGCCACTTATAGTCACTGTTCAGTGACTCAGGTGGCTTTTCATGGGCTTTCTCTGAGAATCTGATTCCAAGTGTCCAGCCTTCCTTTGGCTCCAAGCTAACATTTGGCTTGGTCTTTCAGTCCCAGATTTGTTTATGGCTCTCATCCTGAGCAACAAAATATTTATGCTTCTAACACAGTTCACTGAAGAGGCAGACTTAAAACTCTAAGCCAGGAACTGGGATTGAAGCTTACAGTTGGTGTTGGTGGCTTTTATAAATCAGAGATGTCTGTTCTTTTGTCAAGATCCAGTTTCAGTTCATGAATATAATAGGGGAAGGAAATCAAAGCTGCATAAGTCACTGACTGTGCTAGAGATACCAAAACTTTTTCTCCAGTTAATTAATATTGTTTGCTGACCTGAAAGTGAAGCAGGTCCATAACCTGGCAGACAAAAAGGCTCAGTCAGGAGGTGCAGTGCTGGAGGTACTGCATGCAGACCTGTCTTCTCATCTGTTCTTGGGCACCTGGCAGCTCTGCATTAGTGGCTCTGACTTATTCTCTGTTTCCTTAGGCTTTTGTAAAAAATGGACCTAACAACAGTTGCCTAGAGGCAGGAGAAGAAGAGAAAGGCTGCATTATTAAAATCCAGAATGCAACACCATTTTAAAATTCATCAAAGTTCTCCAAAGCAAATTCTCCTGAGATGGAGGGCTTAGTCATCTCAGGTTTCTCCAGCTCATTTAGATAATTGTCCCTTGAAATAGTTGTCTTTCTCTATCATCTTCCCCTCTTTTTTATTTTTTAACACTGGCACTTGGCAAGTATTCACTTAACAGGCAGATCAGCTCTACTGATGCTGAACAGCAGAAGAAACCTCAAGTTTCCCACATGTGCCTCTCCAGGTTCTGCAGTGGGAAAACTGTGTACCACGACTGAGCGCATACAAAATACTTACCTCCCTGTTACCCATTCACAAAGTAGCAATGCATCAGCCAATTAAACTAATTAGTACATCAGTCAAATTTACTTCTCTGTGAAGTGGTTTATTAAGTAGCAGAAAAGGCCTAGAGAGGTAATACATGAGTTATTCAGTATTTTTAACTATCAGGACCTGGTGAGACTTTGATTCTTTCCTATATTCCTGAAAGCAGTGTGACTTGATTGCTTCTCTCTCAGCATAAATTCATGCTGCCACTAAAAAAAGCAGCACCAACACAGTCATGTGAGCTGAGAAAGGAAACTGATACAAATGAAACTGAAAAACAAGAGGCTTAATTTTCAGCTGCATCATTCTCCTGTCAGCAAAAATATCAATATGTATATCACAACATATGATTTTATTGTATTTTATGTGTGCATTTTCTTCTAGACAAAAAATAACCCAAAAAACTAAGATCATTAAAAGTTCTCATCAGTTTGCAGGTATGGCAACATTTGTGATAGCATACCCAACAGATATTATCATAGAACTGTTTGAGTTGAAATAGACCCTTAAAGGTCATCTAATCCAACTCCTCTGCAATGAATTTTCATTAAAAAAACTATTATTTAAATTTGTTGCTGTTGTTGTTTTGGCATTTCTGGAATGTAGAATGAGGGCTGCAGTCCTGTGTGTGCTGAGTGTGGCTTGAGCAGAAGTAAGAAAACCCTGCCACAATGCACTCAGGGCATGCAGCAACTTCAGGGTAGGTGTCTACCACTGAACTCAGCTCCTCACTCTCTTTTAGTCATTAGAATGAAAGTGGCAGTTTAGGCTGTGATTCATCCAACCTTTGTAGATATCTCCTTCAGTATCTATATTTTAAACATCTGCTCTTGCAGCATGAGGTGAGCTGCAACCTATTTTCAGTAACTATAAAGGGAACCTGGGGAGAACAGCCCAGACAAAGGCACTTTGTCAGGGATGTCCCACTTCTGAAGTCTAAAAGTTGAGTCAGAGCTTACTGATGTGGATATGAAGAGCCTCATTTACTTGGACTGAGTCTGGAAAGTCTGCTTGGTCACTTTGAGATAATCTCATTCTTCAATGTAAATAGCACATTAAATTGTAAAGGAAGCACTCATGGATCTCAGCATGTCTCAAAATAATAGGATATTTAAGAAGATCTTTGTGTTCTTGTTGAGATTTCCACGTAACTTGTGTTTTTGGATATTCCATAGAGATGCTTTAATAATTCTATACTTGACAGCACTTAGCTGAAGGACAGAATGACCAGCAGCAGTGTCAGCTAAAGGATGTGATGTTGTCACGGGGTCCTTAAGTGAGAAAAAAACTGGTACAATTTGGTACATGCCAAAGGTGAAGGCAGGAACAAGCCAGCAGTTTGAAGGAGTCAGCCTGCTCAAAGCCTGGTTACGTGCTTGAAACTGAGCTGAGCATGTGGGACTCTGGTTCCTGGCTCAACCACAGGCTGTGTGGGACTTGTCTCTGAATGAGAAAAAGCAGCGATCGTTCCAGGAGGAAATACATTCACTAACTTTTGTGTTGTGTTCAGACAATACCAGACCACATGGGTGCCTGAATAATCAATAGGCAGCAAGTTGTGCTCCCTGCCCTGCTAGGGAGCTCCCACCATAGAGCAGAAAAGCCACTATAGGGAGGATGTGGAGAGTTCAGAGGCAGCAGACTTTTCATGCAGAGAGAAGCTGATTTTTAACACAGCTACCACAGGTTTGGTTGTTTCTGATTCAATGTTGTCTCTCCATTCCATAGATACATTCAGCAAGTTGCTGATGTTGAATTCAGCCTACCGTCTGTAGCTTTTGAGAATGAATGGGGACAGTGACAAGGGGAATCTGATGAAACATTCAGACTATATTATTAATCTGTTACCCATATACTCAGTACAGGATTGCTTTGCTGTAAACTTTGTATGAAATTAATAATTAAGCAGCTACCAATTTTGCAAAGCAGGTGGGAAACATTCTTATGTCGTGAGTTTCTCACAGGCTTCAGGAACATGTTGCAATTAACTCAAAATCTTGGACCATGGATGGCAACTTTGTCATCAAACATAAGAAAATACCCTTGTGAAGATCAGTGAAAGCTCTCCAGAGGTCTGAAGCTGGGAAGCAGACATTCTGATTATCTGCTACCTCCACAAAATGAAAATTCTTCCCTGAGCCTGAGGAACAGCTGATGGATATCATAGGAAGTGACAAAAAGGTCGCTCATAAGTGAATCCAAGGAGATTTAAGTCATAACACTGCTATCCTGAAGCCTTTAGACAAATAACAAAAGACAGGCAGGACTGGAGAGTCCTTCAGTCCAAATACTTATATAAATCTCTGTGTCATATACCTGAGTTCTAAAGAAAATTCATCTTTTAGTGAGGTTGGAGAAAATTACCAAACAAGTACACTTAAACCCTCTGGTCATCTATACCAGTGTGTTGTAACACCATATGGTGGTGATATATTACAAAACTGATGAGCTTTGGAATGAATTTCTAAACCAGATTAAGGTTGTCTGGTGCAAATTTCTGTAGCCCTTTGCACAATTCAGATATCACATCATGGTCATTTCATGATCGTAGGAGGAATCTATCATTGGACAGGGATAGGTAGTGAAATTCCATTCTAACAGCAATGGCATCTCCTAAAACTAGATTCTTTTCTAATCAGCTGTTAAAGGATACTGTCCAAGAAGCTACTTGAATTTTAAAAGTTAATTTTCAGTATTTTCAGTACATATTCAAACACGTGGATATCCCAAGATGAATGGAAGAGTGCTTTTACTTTGCCAGTAAATTTAAAAGCTTGAGAGAATGACCTGAGGATCAGTAATCCTTTCAACCTGACATCAGTTCTCTGTAAAACACTAGAATGGCTAATTCCAGGCACTATTCATAAAGAATTACAGAAAAGTAATGTAATTCGTGATAATCAGGATGGAATTAAGGGAAATTTATTTTATTTGAAGAAAGCTGTCCTGATATTTTTGAGGGTTTACATTTTCTTGAAGTAAATCAATATTATCGATGTAATAAGTGTGAACTTTAGTAGAGCTTTCAGCACCAAACAGCATTTTGATTAAGATTATTTCTAAGACATCAGTGTAATTATCTAATAGATTACAAACTGAACAATTGACACTTCATAGAAACTGTTAGATACAGACTCGAAGTGAGTATCAGTCAGGTCTTCAGGGCTCTAAGCTATTAGACACTGTGATGTGTCTAGGACTTGCAAGGAACACATTTATCACTGGCAAAGTGAGTGGAGTTTGACTGGGGACACCCCTGAACCCCAACCAGCTCATGTGGTTTGCAACAATCTCATGCTCATTAAAAAGGAAGGTGACTGTGCTCAAGGCAATATGAGACTGAATGACAAATTGTAGATGTTGTGAAAAGAAATGCATCCTGAGTCATCACCAGCTCCTGTGGTGTCTGCTGAGTACTGCTTTCTCTGCCTTGAGCAGTCAAACCAGGCAGTGACCATGCAGCCCATCTTGCTCTTGGCTTCCCAGATGGTGATTACAGCAAGTCCTAAAATCCTGTTCAAGACTTCTTGTAAGGACAGCTGTGCATGGGCACCCAGAGTATAACAGACTAGTTAACAAAGAGATATATGCACAGCCTTGGTTAGTGCAATTCAGTTACAGTTTTTTCTATTATCGCTTCTTTTGCTGTTCAGCTCATACCCATAAGAATGCTAGTGCTTTGATGCAGCAGTTTTATGGAAGCATTGAAAATACAGCTAATGCATGAGGTCAGGATGGGGTCTTCATTCCTTTGGCTATATTAAAAAGGTCTGAGTTGACATGTCCAGACAAATATCCTCAGATTTCCTCCACTGACGGACGTTAGACCACATGCTAATAGTGTTATCCAAATCACGGATTAAAGTGAAACCATAGAACATATGTTTCTCACATCCTGTTTGGATGATACCGACATAGACACAAACAAAACAACCTTTCAGTAGATTTTGGCATAAAATGAAAGATATTTTCTTTAATCTCACGGTTCATTCAAGAACACGTCAGTTATTACATGGATTGAGTAATTTAATTCTGTATTTTGGTCATGACAATAGCTTCAATGACCTCTTCAGAATGTGATTTTGAAGAGAATCTTTAAATTTATAAGAGAAGATGTTCAACAGAAGTTAGATAGAGCAACAAATTGCTTCCCTGTAGTTCACGTTACCAGCTTAATTATTTCATTTGCAGGAAATAAGATTTTTTCTACCTGCGCAATTTAAAACTTCTTGGGATATAAAAGCTGCCTGCTCAGTCATTAGTTGTAAATTGCAGAATGAAGCAGTACCCTACAGCATTTCCAGATAAAGTAGTCTGTTTATACAGAAAGCACAAAAGCTATAATTACTCCATGATCACACTTGTATATCAAGGTCAGAATTCTGTGATTCATGCTATTGTTTGGACATAAAGGGAGTTGATTTTCAGCATGGTGGTGTACAACTACTATTATTGCCACATCAGTGCCTGTAGAAACAGTATTAACTTTTGCTTGTTTTTTTCTAGTTAGGTTAACTCCAGTTCAAACATTCATGAAAACTGTCTGGTTAATATTTCACCTAAAATATTCATTAGGCATGCAAAGTATATACTTATTTATATATTCCCCAGGTTGTTCTGACTCTGCATTCTATTGTCAAAGCAAAAATTAATCCTCCAATCCAAAAATAAAAGTAAAATTGATCATTAAGTGATTTATTCATGAAATCACACAGAGTTTAAGCAATATAAAATACAGCTAATTAAAGACGGCAAAAAAGACTCCTGATATTTTTGTCTCATCTGTAAAATACCTACCATAAAATTTTCTTCCTGCCTATTATCCATTCTACTCAGTAATTTTTATCTTCTCTGAGAATTCATTGCCTTTTCATGCTCTTTTACCTGTTCTATGATCTTAAAAACATGGAGATTCAACTCATTATACTACTTAGTTATAAGATAGGATTAGTCAAGCACTTAGATTTTACCAATTAATTCAATATGATTGTATATATTCATAATCAGGCACAAAAATAAGTGCTTTCTTCATGTGAGGACTGATAGACCATGCTACTGTATTAATGCACCTCAGCTGCTACCTAGCTTTCAAGTGTCTACAATGTCATCCTGTTCTTTTCTAGGTCTCTTTCTCTTACTTAAGCCCCAGCTAGTCTTCCTCTTTCAGGTGTAGGTGCCCCTAGGCAATAACACCCCATATTCAGACTAAACACTCTCATAGATACAAGGCCTGAGGAATTTGTCATCTGAATGCAATTCTAATAACTTGTCCAAGTCACAGAGACAGGGATTTGAACCTGCTTGAACATCTTCATCACTAGGCTAACTCCTCTCTGGAGAACCCACATACGTTTCCTTCTCATTGTTCTTTCTCATCAATCACTCCTGATATCTTCAATCAACTTGATTTCTTTATAAATATTTTTCTGGATTTTTCCATATTTCTCTTTATTTGCTGATTAATTTACTACTGAGATGTGCAGAAATGAATAGAACTAGAAAAGGAATCTGACTAACTTCTGAGCCACTGGGATATAAGCACAAATGCTGACACTGTAGAAGGGAGGGACACCATCCAGAAATACCTGCATGCACTAAAAAGTGGACACACAAGAATCTAATGAGGTTTAACAAGGCCAAATGCCTTGGGTAGAGGTAATTTCAGGTATGTGTACAGACAGGGAGAAAAGCTCACTGAGATCAGCCCTGAAGAAAAGGACATGGGGGTTCTGCCCTTGTAAGGCCCCATCTGGAGTACTCTACCCAAGTCCGGGTCTCCCAATACAGGAAGGAACTGGAGCTGTGGAGAGGGTCCAGAAAAGGGCCATGACAATGTTTGAAGAGATGGAGCACCTCTTCTATGAAAAAAGGTTGAGGGAGTTTGACTTGTTCAGCCTGGAGGCTCAGAGGGTTGGAACTGGGTGATCTTTAAGGTCCCTTCCAACCTCAGCCCTTCTGTGATACTATGATTCTATTAAATGCCGTAACATTGCCTATAACACATGAATAATTAAAAATTTTAACTAGCTTTTTAGAGCAGAATTAAGGAAATTCTGTGACTTTGGGGGATTTATGAAAAATGGATTAAATACAAATAAATTACCATAAATTCAAAACAATCTAATGTAAATCTAATGTAAATCACAATTACCTGCATTCCTAGATCAGTGTTTTGTTTAAAAAGCACTGAGCCATTATATTTTTTCCTTTTTTAATCTAACACTGTTTAGATTTGAATAGTGTGAACTTGCAATCATAAGGTGATTGTTTTGCCTAAGGAGATGGATAATATTATTAAAAGGAACAGATGTGCTGCAATGTTAAACAACAAACTGACATGTCATTGTGGGTTGAGCCAGATCCAAGGTAGCCAGTGGCTGTGATGTTATTGTAAGATTGGTGGACTCCGTTATTTGCTGGGGGAGGACTTTCCCAGCTCTTATTTTCCTGCATAATGTAACATTCAAGCATAATATTTTGAGGATAAGGTAAATAACTTATACTTTATCGTCTGTAAGTTAGAAATGTTTTACCTTCATTTCAAAGAACACACTTTCTCCTTTAAACAACAGCTCAGTATGACAGAGTTATGGACAGAGCTGTAAATGTTTCTTCTCCCATGCTGCCAAACTGATGGCATATGTGGTTCCATTATGCACACATGTAAAAATCCAAAATCAGTTTGGTTAAGGACTTGCCTAGTCCTGCTAATGGGAAAACAGATTTTGACCACATTACTTGAAAGTATCATAATGGCTCAGGAACAGACGGGAAAAGAAAGACAGTAACATCCTATCAAAAAAAACAACAACCATGTATGTTGCAATTTTTAATTGAATCCCATATGTTTTGGAGCCTGGGATTATCCTACGTTATTTTTAATGTTCAGGATTGGCAGACCTCCAGACCCACATGACAAATTTGGAAACATAAAACAAACAGGACAAAACCCATAAACAAACTACAGCAGTCTCCAGGGAAATAGGTTGACAGCATTAACAAGACAGCTCTCTCAGTGAGGAAAACAAAAATGGATGGAAGAATTAAGTGGAGTCCTCAGATAGGAATGGTGAACTGGATGCATGGGCTGTGCTCTGTACTCTCAGCATCCCAGTCCTGTCCACCTTCTCCAGAGAATCTGCAGCATCTCTATCACTTTTCTTCCCTGTCAGCCTTAAACTGGAAATAATACGGAACATAATGGTGGGATGAAAGCTTGATGAAAAGGTTTACATCCTGGTACAACCATCTCCGGGAAGAATAGAAGGTTATCAGGAGTTCTCAGCATGGATTCATCAAGGAGAAATTGCGCTTGACCAATCTAGTGCCCTTCTACAGTGTCATCGCTGTCTGGGAAGAAAGAGGGCTGTGACCAGCAGTGCAATCTATTTGAAGGTTGTGAGTAGCAGTATTCCCCTGGGATCAGCACTGGATCTGGTCTTGTTTAACATCTTCATCCATGACCTGGAGTACACCCTCAGCAAGTTTACTGATGGTGTAAAATTGGAAGGAGTGACTGACACACCAGAAGGCTGTGCTGCCATTCAGCAAGACCTGGACAGGCTGAGGAGCTGAACAGAGAGGAATTAATGATGTTCAAGAAGGGCAAGTGCGGAGTCCTGTACCTGGGCAGGAACAATCACATACATCAGTACAGACTGGGGGGTAATCTACTAGAGAGGAGCTCCGCAGATAGGGTTCTGGGGTCCTGGTGCACAGCACTTTGATCAATGTTATCAGTGCACATAAACATTAAAAGGGTGGAAGCCAAGTGAATGGGATCAGGCTCTTTTTGTTGGTGCCCAGTGACAGGGCAAGGAGCAATGGGCACAAACTGGAACTTAGGAAGTTTTGTATGAACATGAGGAAAAAATCCTTTACTGTGAGGGTGAGAGAACACTGTAACAGGCTGCCCAGAGAGGGTGTGGATTCCTTATCTGGGCAACCTTCTCTGGATATATTCAAAACACACCTGGATGCTTTCCTGTGTAACCTATTGTAGGGAAACTGCTTTAGCAGGGGGGCTGGACTGGACTAAATGATCTCCAGAGGTCCCTTCCAACCTCTACGATTCTGTGATCTCCCCTCTTCTACTCTTTTACCTCATTGTCAATCCACTTTTTCTGCCGAAATTCTTCGTCCTTCAAATCATATCTCTATCTTCCAAAAAAAGAATCCGTCTGATGCATGCACCTGACAGAAATTTTCAGCCTGAATGGTTAATATGAAGTTATAGCTGAAAACAGGGTCTTCTAGTGAGAAGTGTCAGAGGAGCTGGGCAGGCTGCGCTCCCACTCAGCACACAGATCAGCCAAGCGAGTACATGCCACATTTAGTTACACAAAGCCAGTTTTCCTAGTCAGCTAAATGAAGCTCTCACGTAGCAGTTTTTAGCAAGGTGTTATTCTCAGCGGATTCCTGATGGGTCTGTTTACTCTAATGAAACTCATGATATCAAATACAGTAATCAAATACTCCATGATAAATTGACATCCCCGAAGAATTAATTAACAAACTTTTTTTTTTTTTCAAACTGTGAATAAGTGACCGTGTCAGTTCACAGCTCTGGACAATTTTATTGACTTGCACCATCTTTTCTCCTCATCTAGGTAGTTTTCTGGTCGTGACAGATGAGACATGAGATCTTCAGCTTCCAGGCTTTCAAGTTTTTCTTCAAGAGATTCATTATGGAATCGGTAAGAAAGAAGAAAGACCAATGTCTAAATAACATGTTTAAAGTATAAAAAGCAGGAAAAAAATGTGAAAAAACCCAGATGAATTGTTTTTATCAATCGCAATATGTGCTACTTTGGACCTATTTCTCCTTCTGAGCATGAAAATATTCAATCAATCAATCAGTCGATCAATCAGTAAAGACTGAATCAGAGCATTGACTGCTCATGCGGGTACTGGAGCAAGTGATAATACTTATGATATATTTTGCTTTGCTTTGCTTTCATAAATTTCAAAGTTGGATAGGGAGGGCAGGATATAAAAAGGACACTTTGTAAGTCCTCTCAAGTCATCCAGATCTGGTAACTGATGTTGTTTTAACTTTGCAAACAACACATCTATGAGATCAGTCCAAAAACTCTGTGGCAAGTTTTGTGTGGGGGCTTGAAAGACGAGGGACTCTCCTCTTCTTGTGATGCAAAACACAGAATAGCACACAGTTGTCTAAATATGCTTTTGTTTATTCAGTCTTTAGATGGTGAGTGCTCTTGTTTTAAAGTTTTGGCTGTATTTTATTGAGCCACTAGAATGACATTTGGATTGCCTGACTTGAACTCCCTACAACAACATTTGCAGTACAGGCAGTGGTTTGCTTTGTACCTGGTGCTCTGGATGGAGGTCTCCTGGCACAGGTCACTTCTCTCTACCCAGCAGCGTGAGTCTTTCATCTTCTCCTTTTCCCTGGGGGTGAGGCCATACTGCACTCCAGTCCAGTCAAAGGGGGTGAATCATTGCTGATGATCTGAAAATTAAATAAATCTTCCTTTGGTGTATTTGCTTTTTCACACGGTTATGCATATTTTTGCTTTTTAAGCCCATGGTGCCTGAATAAGCAAGAGTCCAGATGTCAGACAGTTATCTTTTGAAAAGTATGGAGCAATTAAGCTGGATATTTCCACTTGATTTTGAAACAAGATGATCATCTTCTACTGTAGTCAGTGGAAAACCAGTTAACTTAGGAAGTGGCAAGCTCATTTTCAGTGGCCTAAAGTGGTTAAATATAGAAACAAATGACTAGCCAGAGAAAAGAGCTGCTATGATGGAATTCTAGATCTTCCAAAGCTCTTTATTTCATTTAGCATCATTTGAACACAGACCTGATGGACTAGGTCTGCATGGCAATATCAGTTTCCAAAAGCTACCAGACTCCTTCAGCTGCCCCGAGTTTTAAGAGAAGCCCACAGCAATGACCATCAAATATCTTCTTTAGAAGACAGACAGACCCTAATTTTAAAATGGAGGCATTTTTGCTTTATGCTTTGAGCTTTAAAGCATGTATAGTTTTTAAAAAACTGAAGAATTAATAATATTTATTCAACACTATAAGCCAGCCTTTGAACCTCAGCTTGGTAGGTTCATTCAAATGCACGCTTATAAGATTACTTTAGAAAAGTTCACATAAAGGCATACCTGACTTCTGTACATCCGATTGGTGTGGCAGGGTCTCAGTCTCAGTTCTTCCACTAGATACTCTTTAAGTGCTGACAAACTCATACGAGATAGATATGGAGAAAAAATAAAACCAAACCTAAATAAACCTAACTAAAAATCAGATCTCTGACCTTCATATTTTCATATCATGAACAAATAGCAGAAAGTCCTTTTATTTGCTTCCCAATCCTATTTTTTTTTTTAATTTTTTTTTTTTTTTCTATCCAGTAAAATGCTGATGAAATTGTTTGGCCTGAAAGCCCTTCTCTTCCTTTAGCTGTTTTATAAAACTCATACAATAAAATATACAGTAAAAACACTTTGTTCTGCTATAGCACTACTCGGCTGGAGATCCCAGTATGCTTTCACCCAGAAAAATAAATGTAATCGTCTGCATTCCACAGATAAAGAAACAAAGCACATAGCAATAAAATGCCCATGTCACAGCTGTGAATGGCATCTCAAGAACAAGATATCAGGTCTACAAACCTTTATCTAGTTTTCAGACTGCTTCCCATGTTCGTTTTGGCCTGAACCATCAGTTTCAATATGCAAGATGCATATTGCCATCAGCATATATCCAGCAGCTTAGCTGGATGTAGCTTAGAACCAGAAATATGCCTTGAGAATGACAAAGCTGTGTCATTTGCAGAGGGAAAGAGAAAATATTGAAATGTTTGCAGTGCGGGTTGAGGCTTTATTGCATTCTCTTTTTGTTTTGGAGAGCCTGCTATGCCAGCTGCCCTGCAACATGTTCATTTTTGCTGTACCAGTTACTGATCTTAGTCATTGCTATTTTCTATATTAGAAAAAAAAAAAAAGTATTCAGCTATTACTGATTCCCACTTTATAAAGACTCTCATTTCTCTAGGTTTAATTACAGAATACTCTTTCATTCTATTTTGTCCTTGTCTTGCTACTTGCAGCCCTTGCTCTCATGTCAGCCAACATTTAACTCCTCTGGTTTCCTGCAAATATTTCTGCCACGCTCTTCCCAGTGATCTTGCAAGCACTCAGACAGGAGAACCACGCAGAGCATTAGTGGGTGACATGGGGCCACAAGCCCTGTGGGACCAGCAGCAAGCAACAGGCTTGTGCTTGCACCACAGGCAAGGGTTAGATTTTCCAGAGGTTCCTATGATGTTCCCAAGAGCTTGATCTTTTACAGAGCTGCAAAATATAGTCCTTATAGAAGAATATACTGTTTTTTGTTTGTTTGTTTGTTTGTTTGCTTGTTGATAGATTAGATAGATAGATAGATAGATAGATAGATAGATAGATAGATAGATAGATAGATCTCTTAAATGAGCATCTCTAACAACAAAAGACCCTGCCTGAAATAAAGGTACCAAAATGATCACATCTGCAACAAAAAGTGAGCATGGCTGTCACCAGCCCTCTCTGCTCCTTGCTGCACGCTAATGTTTTGCTGTTTTTCTCACTGAAGAATGCAGAGGTTCAGGGGCCACCCTTGCTGTTGTTACTGTGAGCCTGGAATGCCATTATGTGTTTGTCTGCATGGCTCTTGGTCTTGCATGACAAAACCAAAACAACAAAAGCAAAACTGAATCAGCAATTTAGTTGGCTTAATCTTGTGTAACTCAATGCTCTGCACTGTTTTCAGTGTTGTTTTCATCTGGCCTTTGAGATAACTGTTTGGGCTTACTCATCACTCAGCTAAGCTCCTTGCTCATAACATTCAAAATATATCATTCAGTTCTGTACTTTTAATAATTTGGTTTCTCATTTGGTACATACAGTGTTAAAAATGCAAATGTTACCAATGTGTCATTTATATTGAGAACACAATGGATTCTTTTATTGCTATCATATTAATATTAAAAGAATGCAAAAAGAACCTTTTGTTTAAGCCACTGTTGCTAGTGCTAAGAGGTTATTAAATGAATACTGTAGTTTCTAAGACAGTTGCTTATGTTTTCTTAACTAATTTCAAATACCAGATGAAGAAAAATGCTTTGAAATGCCTGTATGAAAATTGAAATCAGCTGATTCTTTTATTCAAAACAGTCACAGTGGTAACAGAAATAATGCAGCTCATCTATTTCACAAGCCTGACCGCTAGATACTGCAGCTTAAAAACACAGGATTGCAACCAGTATGTTTGCTGGATATGGATATTGGTTTCCTGCATGTAGAGAAATCATTTTTTAGATATGAATGGTTTTCCTTGCCTGGAAATTTACCTGCCTGTTCTGTCCAAATAGCATGATTATTTTAAAAATTTGTTTGCAAATGTCAAATCCAACTGCATTCTTTCTCAAATAAAACATTTTTGCAGTTTACCATACAAATTCCCTTCAGCAAATTAGCACCAGTCACAATGTGTGATGTAGGCTTTGCTGTTTAAAATAGACTTTGCCTTTTCCTGTGAGAACATCATGCATTTATGTGATATTAAAAGCTCAAACATGCTGCAGGTTAGACTATGTAGCTGCTACATTCCATACAAGGTTCAGTGAGCTGATGGGACTGTCCTCTGAGGGTGAAGGTCCTCCTGGCTGAATGTTTCCAGCTGCAGCATGAAGGAGTGGTATTCTACATCCTTACATAAACTGGGTAGTTCTGTTAAATGTAACAAAGCTATGGGAGTTCCATTAACAAAAAAAAAAAAGGTTTCCTGACTTTCAGCACAGGAGCTATTTCAGAACGAGAAGCCAAACACACTCTGCTAAGATTTTTGTTAATTTGAAGCCCCTTTTGTCTTCTAAAGTCATCACTCATCTCAAAAGAGAAGAGTTAAATAGGAAATATTTGTGCGTGTTCTAATACTGATTGCTATAAATCTAAATAAGCATTTCTCAATAATTTTGTCAGAAGTCATCTGAAAATCAATTTACAGAAATGTAACAACAGCAACTGGCACATACATGTTTTCCCAGGGAAGCTCAATCCAAAAGAACAAATGTATTCTATTGGAGGATCAAACTCCATGGCTGCCTTGTGCCCTGTAGAGCTCCCATACAGTAGGCTGGGGTAACAAAGTGGATGTGAAATGATGCTCAGTGCTGTGTTTAGCTGAAAGGTATGAATATAACACCAAAATACCAATTTGTCCAGAATATCAGTGTAGTGCAGTAATACAGCCTAAGGATATTTTTCTGACGGTTCTCAGAGCTCCACTACTTCTGTTGCTATTCTGATAACTCCATGTTTGTGAAGATGATGAAGAGCGTAGCAACTAAGTAGTTAACTAAGACATATGACAGGCTGAGAGAGCTGTAGCTGTTCAGCCTGGAGAGGAGAAGGCTCTGGGGAGACTTGAGAGCATCCTGTCAGTGTCTAAAGGGGAGCTATAGGAAAGAAAGAAATTCTTTAGAAGGGTCTGCTGTGATAGGACAAGGAGAAATGATTTCAAACTAAAAGAGGAGTGATTTACACTGGATGTAAGGAAAAAGATTTTTTACTCTAATTCTGATGAGACACTGAAACTGGTTGCCTAGAGATGTAGTGAATGCCCCATCCCTGAAGACATTCAAGGCCAGGCTGGGCAGGGCTCTGATTGACCTACTCTAGCTGTAGGTGTCCCTGTTCAATACAGAGGAGTTGGATTAGATGGCCTCTAAGGGTCCCTTCCAACTCAGACAATTCTTTGATTCGATGATTCGATGACATATACATTGTGATGATTTGCTCCTTTCATTAAACATTAATGTCTGATCTACACCAGTTTTCTCCACGGTAATAGCCAAGACAAGAGACTCAGAAGTAAAGAAATGAGTGACTTTGAGGAAAAAAAAGAGAAAAAGAAAAAAATGGACACGAGGTCCTGGCATGGTGATGTCCATACTAAGCAGGGAGAGACATCCATGGAGCAGCCATGTACACAGCCATTTCCTTCCAACCTCACAGCTCACTCCCCTGCCCCATGGCAGTCTGCATGTTGTGTGGGTAGCAAATTCCCTGAGCAAGTCTGGCAGCATTTTGTTGCCTGTCCAGGGTTATGTTGGGTTCCCAAAAGCGAGTGGCAGTCACACCTGCGGTGTGCATGAGCCCGTGCAGCTGCAGCAGTATCTGAGGCCTCAGGGCCTGGGGCTGCTCTGTGTGCTCACAGCTGGTGGGGAGGGCCTGATATAGTACAGCAGGGCCACAATCTCCCCTCTCTGTCTCCTGATATCCAGTGGACAAATAATTCTTCCATTCAGTCCCACACCGCTGTGGGGTTTGAGCTGTTTGTGGGGCTGAAGCCGAAAGAAGCTGTGTGAGCTGCTCACCCCTGGCCCACATGGGTGGTGGCTGAAAGTTCGCAATGATGACAAGAGTCATCATCACCTGATGACTAGTGCTTGGCTCATGTGAATGAACTGTTGATCTCAATCTAAATATAAGATGACTGGAGTACTATAAACTGAAAAATGCCGTGGTTGCTACTCAGCTGATTGCAAAACACCTGTGTTAGTAATTTCTGCTGTTGTTGCTATGCTGGCCAGCCTCTCCCTGAGCACGGTATCACAAATGCTGCAGAAATACTACCAACTTTCTGGGGTGCGATAGCTGCAATTAACTCTCCTGTTGGCAAACACAGTGAGGAAGGCCAAGGGAATCAAATGGATTTGTAGACTGAATCACTGGGTGGGATGGAAAATAGGAACAACTTCCTTAACTGTGATGCATTGTCAGTCAACAGATGTGTTTCCAGGGCTGCTTGCACCCTGCTTCCCCATTCCAGCCCATCTGAGGATGGACACAGCAATGCCTTTCCCTCTCCAACTAGTGGAGAAGCACAAGGCCAGACAGCACAGCCTCCCCCAGCCCAGGCACAGGCATCCCGAGAGCAGACGCTGTGAAAAAGAACTTTCACATCCTGCTGATTATTCTGTGCCATTTGTGACGCTAAACAGTGATTTCAGTTAGTGACAATTTATAGAGAGGTGCATCTTACACGTTTAGAAGTGAATCTCAAATGCTCAAAACAGGAAACGTGGTTAAATCTGAAATCTGCTATGCTAGCTGAAACAGTTATATAATTTGACTAGTTAAAATGCAAGCATGTTTTCATAGGCAAGTTGCATCTTCATTATTATTATTATTATATTAATTAGCTAATCCCTCTTCCAGTGAGTTTAAATAAAGATAACGTCAGCCTAAAGAGGTCGTGCCCATAGGGTTATTTTCTGTATGAGTATTTCTACAGGGAAAGATCAAATGCCACTTCAAAGCAGCAGAACTGAGCACCATGTTCCCTTTAATAAAGTGAACAATTTAAGGACTGTCAAAAAAAAAATCAGAGTAATATGCAATTATGATCGGTAGCATCTGATCTTCCTTTTTCATCTCTCAGCCCTGCTCTGTTGTCTTTATTTCCTGCATTCATTCTACTTTTTATATGCTTGGTATTACGTTTTAGAAGACTTTTTTTTGCCTAATGAGGAAATGTATGCCAAGTGGTTGGTGCCCAGCCATGCCTTCACTTTGCCATTCTTGGCCACTCCAGTTTCCCCACCTGTTTTCTTCTTTCCTATGTTGAGAATGTTCTTTGACTCTGCGGTTCAGATTTTCTCTAAATAGTATGAAAAAACCCATCCTCACTGCAATCTGTCCACACTCCTCATGTCAGCAACCATTTTCATCTCCTTGCTCTCTCTTCCTCCTCCACCGCACTTAAGAACACGATCATCAATTGATTTTCTTCCTACCTCCTCCATTTGCTCTCTCAATCTTCTTTTTTCCTCTCGCTCCATTTTTTTTTTTTTTTTTTCAGTGCAACTCCTACATGCTTCTTTTCTCAGCAACCTCCTCCTCCTGCCCACCCTACCTCGAGTCTCCCAGCATGCAGTACTGGCCAGCCCTGAAATCTGGCTTTTACAAGGCAGGATGCATCCCTATTTCTATCCCTACCCCTATTCCTGTCCCTATTCTTATCCTTGTCATCATTCCTATCTCCATCTCCATCCCTATCTCTATTCTCATGTTCATCCCTATCCTCATCCTCATCCCTAACCCCCATCCCAATCCCTGTCCCTATCCCCCAACCCCATCTGCATCCCTATCCCTATCCACCTCTACCCCGCAATGTGCAGGCAGTACCACATCTTGGGATCATGTTTATGCTGACAGGGCTGCATGCAAATCCTGCTACGGAAAATCATTTGTATGGGTGGACACAATCAGGTCTCTCCTTTTAATGTTTCCTCATGCATTGCAACTTTTTATTGGTATATTGAAGTATTTCTGAGAGTTTTGTTAGAATGACACGTACAGGGTGCAGACGTACAGGAGTAGGTGCTGACACACACAGAGCACTGAGCTGGACACGTCCATATCACATTGCTCATTTTCAGCTGTTCAGATGTCAAGAGTCACAAAATTCCAGGCTTTTGTGGAGAGAATCCCTAAGACAAAGAGATGGAAAACCCGTAGTAAGGTTCGGTAAATCAGGCCGAACTGGCAGATGACCATAATGACTTGAGCCCCCCGAGACCCAGCCTTCTCTAAAAAGGCACATATGGATCCCAACGATCAGGGGACTGCGAGGGCTTGCGAGTGCCAGAAGGCTGCAAAACCCCACAGCCTGGGGCGTCGGATGTCACCCGCCGCGACGACAGCTATTTGCTTACTGACACTTATCTAACCACCGCTGTTTACTTCTTCGATATTTCTTTCTTTATAGTTGGAAACCCACCCCATGTCCGCTTCCACCAAAGTGCCCCCCCACCCCCTTTTATTTTTGTTGTTTTCTATTCTTTTTGGTAACGTCGATGTTGATCGCAGTTCTAATTCCAATGCATGGCTGCTTCTCACCGCCGTGCCCGCTGTAATTCTCCAGCAGGCCGCGCCCCGCAGCCCCGTTCCCGCTCAGCACCCCCCGCGGGACAGGGGAGGGGGCGCGAGGCCGGGGAGGGGGCGGCACCGCCGGGGAGCGAGGAGAGGGAGAGGCGGCGGCGGCGCATGCGCACGGCACTTCCTCGTTGGCCCACGTAACAGCTGCGGGCGGGCGCCGGGCAGCGCGTGTCACTCCGCGGTGACTGTCAGCGGCGGCGGCGCAGCCCCCGCCAGCCCCGGCCTCCCCCGGCCCCTTCCCCTCCTATCCCCGCGGCCGGGGGGCGCAGCCGGAGCCCGCCCAAGTGCGTGCTGAACTCGGTGGGGTCGGGGACGGCTGGAGGGGATACGGCGGCGGCGGGTGGGGGCTCCTCCCCGCTTTCCCTCCCTCCCTCCGCGAAGCTCGCGGCGGGGCCGGGCTGGGCTGCTCGGAGGCAGCTACGTCCCCGCAGCCGTCGGGGGCCGAGGGAGCGCTCCCCAGCGGCGGGGCGAGGGGCGGCCGCGCCCCCTCCACCTCCCGCCCCGGCGCTCGGATGCTGCGGGGTTGCGCTGAGCTGCGCTGCCTGCTAACGTCTGCCCTCTGCTTCTTCTTTTTTTTTCCCCCCCTCAAACCGCTCGGTTTCCTCCGCTCTGGGCTCTTCCCCGGGCCAGGATCATGCCGGACCAGATCACCGTCTCGGAGTTCATCGCCGAGACCACGGAGGATTACAACTCGCCCACCACCTCCAGCTTCACCACTCGGCTGCAGAACTGCAGGAACACGGTCACGCTGCTGGAAGAGGTACGGTCGGCCCTGTTCGTTCCATTTTCTTTACGTTAGCTTTGAGAAGGAGCATCTGGGAGCCCGGAGCTGTAAGCATTGGCATGCGTGTAATTTGTGGTGTTTTAATTGTGGGACTTTAAGCGTGTTGGAGAAAGCTCTCTTGCCCTGAAGGTTGGTGCCTGGAGCTGGGACCGACATTGCGTTTCTGTGTGATTTTGGTGGTTGTCGTTATGGGAAAAACTGTGGATGTTGAGGTTAGGGAGGGAGGATGGAGGCTGTTTTGTGTCTGGGAACAGTAGCAGAGGTTTCCCCACTCGTTTTGATCAGGGCAGCGCTGAGTTCTGGCTGTGGGAAGCTGCTGGGGAACTTTGCTTTTGAATTGAGGTGAGGACAGAGGGGATGGGTTTGCACTGAGGAAAATAGCATCCAAATAGAATAGGTGTTGGAAGGAGAGCAAAGTAATGCATAACATTGCAAAAATAATGCACTGGAGGTACTCATGTTGTCTCATTGTCTCAACCTTGAAGCCTTGGTGCTGTGTTTTTCTTAGTGCTCGTTGTTACCGTCACTTAAACGTTCATCCTGTTTCGCATCAAGAAACAAACGTGTGAATATGGATCAAGTAACAGAGCTGGATTCTGTAGGGTACCACTCATTGCGTCCTACCTGAGGTTTCAGTGTGATTTCTTATGGATGAGATCAGCAGTTATATGGAAATGCCTTCCCAAAGGCTTTTTTTTTTTTTTAAAAAAAAAAAAAAAAGAAAGTATGGCTCATTTCTTATACCCTGCACTTGGTTGAAGGTGCATCATGACAGTTAAAGACAGGTTTTTTTTTTGCTGTCACAGATAACAATTTGTTATAGACTTGGATTATGCTTTTGGTTTCACGAGTATCTGTCGGTACTTGAAAAGCCAATGCTTACGTCAGAGATGGATTTCAGAGATTCTTCTTAGTTTTGCTGAACTGTTGGTATGAGCAAAGCATTTGGTATGCAAGCCATGGCCTTCTAATGGATTGGAGTAAGGCAAATCTGGTTTCATTGAGCTAACAGGACTTTACATTGACTTAATAGAGAAGATATCCGTGCTCAAAATATTTGCAACACTGTGTTTTTTATTCTTTTTTAATGAAAGCTGATGAGGCAGTGAAATGATTGTGAGATTACATTTAAAATTAGGTACTTTAATTATGGAACTTCGAATAACTTCTGCAGCTCTTCCATAATGCTAGCTGCCTTGTTTGTTTGTTTTTTTCCTCTGTTATTATGCTATGGCTGCTTGTAGATTCATAAGGAATCAAACCTGTTTTGGTTTGTGTTTGGCAGTATTGCTGCCCCCTGGTCTCAGCTGTGTGCAGTAGGTGCAGCCACTGCATGTTTATTAGGAGAAATGACAGCATTCATAGAGTTAAATAACAGAATGCGTTGTCCCATCTCTGGTGATTTCCAGGGTAAGGATGCAGCTTTTGTGACTTGGGATGTATGCTCAGAGTGCCCTTCCAAATAAAACCAAATCAGGGTGGCTTCATTCTAGTACAGTTTTTTTTCTGCACCATTTTTGTAGATTGTGCATGTTTTCAATGTTTAATATGCAACTTGACAGTAATAAATTCAAGTGACAGAAAATAATGTGCTCTTCTGGTGCTTGTATCGCTGTTTATTGAAATTCTTTTCTGTATCCTTTCTGCGTGCTCCACTTAACGTGTTTGTCACTTACATTGATTCTGGACTTGTTTGGCTTCTTTATATCTGTCAATATAAGAAAACTTTGCTTAATGGGAAACGATATAGATACTCTGCAAAAGATCTGCAGCTCTCCCAGTTTGATCTTCATTAATTTGCATGAAGAAATGCAAATAGAACGTGTCGAGAGTTGTGCTCCCTCAGTCTTTGCGTCCTTATTGTAGCTGTGCCTTTCATGCACAGCTCTCCTGCTCCAACGTTTAAGCTCTCTTGGTTTCTGTACATCTGCTTACCCAAGGCTGTGATTCATATGAAGCAGTGGATGGAAATTGAATGGTTGAAGTGGCTGTTATGTGGTTCTTATTGCAGCTGCTATTATCCCTGCATCGTGGATGACTGAAGAGCTCTTGAAGCAGCTCCTGAGCTTCAATTCTGACCCCTTTGTATTAATGAAAACGGGATGATCCCATCCTTGCAGGTTTTTGATTTTTACGCTAATGTTGCCATGTGGGTTGGAGTCTCAGTGGGCTCTGCAGACGGTGTCAAACTGTGCTGTTAGGGTTCTGCGGCCCAAACTATCTTAGCTTGTTGTTTTACAGTGAGCTTAGCTGAAAACAAGCTGTGCCTACCTCAGTGACTGTGAGGTGGTTTGTGGATGAACTAAATGTTTTCTGTATTATAAAGTAAATCTGTTTTCTGAGCAGAAGCAGTAGGGAAATGAAACAAGTGATCGGAAGTTACATCTATTTCTTTGCTTCTCAGTCTGATGCAATTCCTGCTCAGGGTAGTGGTTAGATCGGAGTTGCCTTTTCATACAGAATATGGCAAGAAAGAAATAGTGATGTGTGTATGTGTCTGTATCTAGTTCCACGAACACTTTACAGAACTGTGAATTTACTGTTCCTTAATCACAATTAAAAAGCTTAATGAAATAATAAAATAGATTATGAAATTACTTGCTGTTTTTTTTTTTTTCTTTCCACTTTATTTTCTTCATATAAAAGTGCAGTTTATTCAGCTGAATGGATTAATGTGAATCCTCTCTCAGTCATGACTCCTCAGATATGATTATTTTGAGAGAAGATTTTGGATGCAAATCGATGCGATTGGATTCGGCTAACATATCAGTGCAAGTATTTTTTACTGATCAAGATGACTTCACCCTTGTAAGTTGTTGATGGAAGGCCCAACAAAATGCAAAAGCACAGCTCAAAAAATCAGAAGCTCGGGAAAGACTTGGTGAAAGGACTCGTGTGACTTGTTTTTGAATAGTAAAATGAAACTTTATTTGAGTCTGTAACGTTATCAGAAGACAGAAGAAGTTATATCCCAGTAGGCAGCAGTTTGTTGACTAGAAAGGTTTGTTCACACTATTTAAGCATGTTAAAATGCTCATGTACTGAAGAGACAGTTCTCCATGATTTTTGTCATCTAGCTGTGCCAAAACAACAAAAAGGCCTGTGTCTGGGCGTGGGAGCCTACCTCTTGAGTGGTTACCAAAGAACTGCAAGGAGTATTTTAATCACAACTTCTTTTTTTTTTTTTTTCGAGTGTGTTATCTAATGACTATCAGTAAGCACAGATTCTTAAGTTCATGTTTTCTAAACTCAAGATAATAAGTTTTTGTTTTTGGTTTTTTTTTTGTTTTTGTTTTTTTTCAAACTCCAGGGGGAGGAAACAAAACCATGTATTGTGGTCTAGTTCAGGAGAATTTGTAAGCTGTACTCCTTTCTGTGTTGTTTCCTGTGGTATTACAATCATGCAGTGAAGATATTCTTTAACTTCCTATTTCTAGGTAAAACTGGGGGAAGTTATGCTAATGCCATTCACACAAAGAGGTGATTACTGCCTGTGGAGATGGGGCATTGATATAGGGTTTCAACAAATTGTTTATGGAGGTGGTGTAGACATATCGCTGATACAGTATCTTAAAAAGAAAGCTGAGGATGCCTCTTAAGAAACATGCTTTTGTAGTTACAGTATCTCCCTGACCTGTTATTTAAATAGATTTTTGGAGAGTTGGTTTTAATCCCTGAATTGACGCTACTAGTGGGAACTAGTTTGAATTTCTAGATAATGATAATTTCTGTTCAGAGAATATGCATTGTGCATGTGGGATCTCCACAAGACGCGTTTGTTTACCACTCTGTCGTGTCCTTTCAGCTGGAGATGGGATATCTTTGCTCTGAAGGAACAGATAACTCAGTTATCACAACCAGGCAGTTGTAAGGCAGATGCTTGGTAGGACTGTCTTGAAATGGAGGTTAAGCTTAAATTCCCTTTTAGGCATCCTGGCTTGATAAGAAGTGGCAGTACCTGGATTGTTTGGAAGCTGATGATCAAGAGATAGCCACAGTTGTTTCTGATGCCCATTTTACTGTTAAGCTGCTGTACTACTTGAGCATTTTCAGTTATTAATGTTATTTATTTTACTCTTCGTTGAGAAGTTGCAAACTCAAAACTTGCTTCCTGACAATTAGATCTTGTCAAATACTTTTAATTAAACATTTACTGATGAGTGGGGTAGTAGATACAACTGTAGATATATTAAAAATAAGAATAAAAATCCTGCAGTGGCTGTTGTTCATTTTGTTATTCACTGTGCTGATCTGCCAGAGTTGAAAGGTCCGTTGGTGGTAGACTAGTCCTGTAGCAGATATACACGTGTTGCATCCATGAGATAACTGCATTGGCTGAGCAGGAACCAAACACTCAATTCTGTTGTTTGCAATGCAGGTTTGGTAGAATCTGACATAACTTAAAGGGAGAAGATATTTTTCAAGTGTTCTTCTTGGTCAAGTCATGGATGATTCTGTAAGATTAGAGTTGGGAAGTGTTTGTGTATAGGGTTGTTGTTTCTTTTTTGTTTTCAGTGTAGCAACCATTTTTTCCCTTAGTTCCTGTAGTGAGATTTGCTTATTCTACTGCATGGAAGGGCTGTATGGACAAGGGTAAGGCAACAAGGTTTTTTCCTGCTTATGACTTTGTTGGAACTTGTGTAGGAATAGTCAGCACTAAAACTGCCATACGGTTGGTTCATCTACAGTGATTTCATGTGTGTTTCTGTCATAAGATCCTTTTCAAGTGAAAAGGTATTCTATCAAGGGAGGCAGAAGAAACCATGCAAGAGAACAGGAGCACTTTGTTTCTAAATCAGCTTTCTGTTTTAGTTGGCAGTATGCTCGAGATTTAGTTCAATGGCCTGTGCTGTGAAAACTCATGCGATCTGTTTAGTGTGTTTGGAGTGAAATAATTTTTTCTTTGATTTCTTTCTCTTCATTTCCATTGAAGTATCATTTGCATGTAATTGTAACGAGTAAATCGTAGTTGGTTTTCTGATTTATTTATTTATTTTCACAAAACTAGTAAAAGGAGATGGAATCTGGGAGACTCCAGCAGCACTAGACCCAAAGCCAGCTTTTCCTAACACCTTGGCCTGTTACATATGGCAGTTAGGAAGTCTTGCACTGCAGAGAGCTTCTTAGTTAAGGGCTGATCCTTATGTAACCGATCACAAGCAACCTTCAGTTTTCTAACTAGCATGCTTTTGGTAGCAAGCATCCCGAAAGAAACAGACAAGAAGTTTCTTTGCCTAATAATGAAGGTTAGGATTATTACTGCCATTCTGACATTGAATGGCAAATCATACCAAAGAAGAAAAAATACTAACATAAGCCACAGTGATAGGTTATGAGGGATAGCTTATGGGGTTTGACTCCTGATCACACTACTGAAAATGTGAAGAAAGAGAATTGACAGCAGTATTGTATATTTATAATAGCATGTTTCACAGAAGTATTTTTGTAAACACTCTTGTATTTACACAGTCGTAGAGTATCTGAAGTTGGAAGGGAACCACAAGGATCATGGACTCCAACTCTTGGCTCCGCATGGACCACCCAAACCTGATGTCCGAGAGAACTGTCCAAGTACAACTTGAACTGCAATAGGCTGGGGCTGTGACCACTGCACTGGGGAATCCGTTCCATGTCCCTCTAGTGAAGAAACTTTCTCTGACCCCCACCCTCCCTTCCCCTGATGCAGCTCCATGCCTTTCCCTCAGGCCCTGTTGCTGTCACACAGAGCAGAGCTCAGTGCTGCCTCTCCGCTCCCTGTGAGGAGCTGCAGCCGCCATCAGGCTTCCCCTCAGCTCCTCTGCTCCGGACTGAGCAATCCATGGGCCTTTGCTGCTCCTCATATGTCTTGTCCATCAGATGCTTCCCCATATTTGTAGCCCTCCTTTAGACAGTCTCTAATTCTGGCACTGCAAGGCACGCACAGCACTTGGCATCTCTTGTCCCGTGGTGGTGTTTGGCATCAATCTGCCTTAAACATTGTACAGTTCTTTTTCATGTGGCATGAAATCAGTTTTACCTTTCATTCAGCAGTAGTTGAAATGATTGTAATGAGCAAGCAACCTCCTTTTGCAGATTTGTGACTGATGTGAGTTAAAAACAGGAAAATACTCTTCATATCTCTCTAAATCTTGGTCATGGCACATTATTTTGCTTTGCCTTCTGACAATTTGTATTCATTTTAGCTACGCTTCTGTAAGTATTTATATCTTTGTGGTAGCTCATTGGTTTTAAAGATTTTTTTTTTAATTATTATTATTATTATTTTATTTATTTATTTTTTTTAACCCTCAGTGGGAATCTTCATGTTTACTCATCAGTTAGGAAACTGTGAAAGTGTTCTGTGGTGCCCTCTGCTCCGCTTGCCATTTGGATAAATCCTGATAGAGTGTGTAGCACATAGTCATGGGACTTAGGCTTTAGAGATCATCAAGGGAGAGACTCTTAACATTGTATGACTTAAAGTTAGTTATAGTGTGTAAGAAGATATACATGTGGAAGTCAGTGGAAATGTATTCTGTTACTGGTGTGTGAGAAAGAAGACTCCTCATGTAACCACAGAGACTTCATTTCCTGCAGGAATACAGCTAAAGACACTGCTCAAGAATGAAGCAAGCAGTTTTAACTCTATTTCTGAAGTGACAGTATTGATCTTCACTGTATATGTTGGTTTTTGAATACCTGCGGGCTAATGCTGAGGTTTTGTATAAGCAATATGGCAGCATTTCTGAAGAGGGCAATGGGGTATAATTGTGTTGAGTGAGAAACTTCTTCTTTAAGGCTTCTGTGAAAAACCCTGTTGGAACCACATGGCCCCACACAGTCACTCAGCCTCAGTGAAAGGACAGTCCTGAAGCTGTGTTGTTCCTATGGTTAAGCCAGATGTTGTATGTTGGTGGTTTTTTGCTGTTTGTTTTTAATCATCACCTCTATTTTTACCTTACTTATTTTTACCTTTTTTTATCCTCCTTTTTGCATTTGCATTGTTTTTTTTGTTTTTGTTTTTTGTTTGGTTTCTTTTTTTTTTTTTTTTTTTTTTTTTTTTTGCATTGTGTGCCCATTTGCATTGTGTGCCCTTGTAGCCAAAAAGGCCAATGGCATACTGGGGTGCATTAAAAAGAGCGTAGCCAGCAGGTCGAGGGAGGTGATCCTCCCCCTCTACTCTGCCCTGGTGAGGCCTCATCTGGAATACTGTGTCCAGTTCTGGGCTCCCCAGTACAAAAAAGACAGGGATCTCTTGGAAAGAGTCCAGCGGAGGGCCACAAAGATGGTGAAGGGCCTGGAGCATCTCCCCTATGAGGAGAGACTTAGGGAACTGGGTCCGTTTAGCCTTGAGAAAAGAAGGCTGAGAGGGGACTTGATACAGGTTTATAAATACCTGAAGTGTGGGAGCCATAGTGGCGAGGCTGGTCTGTTTTCAGTAGTGCGTGGGGACAGGACTAGGGGTAATGGGCTGAAACTTCAGCATAGGAAGTTCCGCACGAATGTGTGCAATAACTTGTTTACGGTGAGGGTGACGGAGCACTGGAACAGGCTGCCCAGGGAGGTGGTGGAGTCTCCTTCTCTGGAGATATTCAAGACCCGCCTGGACGCCTACCTGTGCAACGTGTTGTAGGGAGCCTGCTTTGGCAGGGGGGTTGGACTCGATGATCTCTAGAGGTCCCTTCCAACCCCTATAATTCTGTGATTCTGTGATTTGCTGTTGAGAGAAATACAGTAGTCTTTTTTGTGCAGAAATCATTAATGACTTAGTAGGGCAATGGAGTCTATACCTTATTAACCTAGAAATGTTTCCACAATATAAGCATAGGGTATACTTTTGTTTTTTTCCTTGTGTAAGAACTAAAAGCCCAGTTATTGTTGTATGTTTTTAATCATATGTCTGATGATCAGTTTTATGGAGATGCTGGGGATGTTTAAAACTCAACTTGATGATTAAAGCTGTTGTCCTTACAGTGGGGCTGCATCACTGAATCTTTCTAAAGGTACACAGGCATAGTAAATTAGTTATTTATTTCCTTTAAAGCATTTTTGTGTTTATCAGCTAGAAGTTTGCACTGGGCTTATTCCTGGTCAAAAAAGAAAAAAGCACATCTAAGCCCAATGAAACTAATGGCAGCAAGGATGATAACTTCCTCCTTCAGTGAGAAAATTATTCTCCTTTTTAAATAGAGGAAATGAGTTATTATGGGATCTTATTTCTACAAAGTTGTTTATGAAAAATGTTGTGAAATTTGGGGGTTTGTATGTTATATTTTAAAATTAATTTGTTTACTGAGTTTTTGGCACAGGCTTCCCCCCTCCCCAAACATACACCTAAATAATCAGCTTGCATATCTGGGAAGCCAACTGCTTTATCCTTCAGTGTGGTGATTATTACAGCTTAATTGTCTCTGCTGGTTTATCTTGGCTTGCACAAGGAGAATGATGTGAACTTTATATTCTAGAGCATCCATATTGAAATTAGTACTCTGTTTTAGTTTGTTTCTCAGGTAGAATGTCTTTGATTTTGGGGGTTCACAAAGTATCAACTTGGAACTCAGGAGAGGAAAATACTTGAAGTGTTTCTGTTAGGAAACTTAGTATTTTCCATAGTATTTCAGAGAAGTTTCACACATGTGGAAGGGTAAGAGAGAATAAAATGTAGCCAGTTGCTTGCCAGGATAGTTGTGAGCTTGTTAGGAAACCACCAGGATTTAACCTGTTTGGATTTGATTCTTAAAACTTCATCTCTTGAAAGAAGACTGAAACTCTTTAATATATTACATGTGACTCATTTAACTCTTTTCTTATTCTCCACATAGACATGCTGACATTCTATACATCATTTAACTACCAATTCTAATTCAGAACTTAACAGTTATTATGTTGAGCATATTACTGGCTGTTCTAGTATTTAAACCTCAGTCTGTACACTTTTGATGTAGCTGACAACTGTTTGGTTTTAGTTAACATTCAGATTGTCTTGACTAGAATGAGACTGTGGTGTTCTGCTGGTTGAAGAAACTTGGATTCCTAAGATGCTTTGCCTCTTAGTTAATTAAGGATATTTTTTGGTCAAGCAATATCCGTATTTTTACCCACCTTTTGGAAAAGTGATACTTTTGTTCTACTTAATTTGGATAGCATAGCTTTTTTATTTTTTGTAGAGGTCTTATCCGTTGTTTCTTAGTCATGAAATGGTATGTAGTACTGCACAGGGACAAGCAGTGTTCCTAATGCTGAGTGAACACTGAAAGTAGTTGAGCTGCTGTGTTGTCTCGTGTCAGAGAAGGTAAAACGGCTGTTAGAAAAGTGGAAATGGTGAGGTTAACACAAACTCTGATGTTTCTGTTCAGTTGTGACAGTGTGCCTGCTTATGACCTTCAAAACCAATTTGTTAATTGTCACTGTGGTGATCCAGCTTATGAAGCTGTTGAATTTTAATAAAGTCGAATGAGGCTGGGAATTCAAAGTCCCTTGACTTGTTGAACAAACTGTTTTGAACTGGGGTTGTTATCTGGGAACTCAAGAAAGGCACTCTAGAAAGTATAACAGAATGTGCAAGTTTGTGCTGCTCTGTTAAGAGTGCTTGGGACTATGGTTGTCCCCATGTTCTTAATGTAGCACACAGTGCTGCTGTTAAGTGGTTTTTGAAACAAGCAGAAATGGGGTGACTTCTAATTAAGAGTCTTTAAGGAGGCAGTTTAAGTGTAAGATATACCAACATGCAAACTTTCTTATCATGTTTTTATTTCTTCCCTTGCTAAGTGTCAGAATTATGGGGCAATACTAAAACCTTTAAGAGGGATGATGCTGTGCAAGTGGAATATCTTAAGAGGTTGGATTAGACAACAGACTTATCTTTGAAGAATGTTTATGCTACCTCTTAGTCACAAAGATGGGACCCAGTAACTAAATCTTAACTGAAGGTGCCTAGTTAGTGAGACATTAGCTCACATGATCTTAAGAGTTCTTCCAACTTTAAAGAGAAAGTTGAATTAAGTTGTCTTCAATGTTTTGATAAAGTAGTTTGTTTTTACTGTAGAACTGGTCTCGAATACTGCATCTTCCCAACCTTGTAAGCAGTGCTTTGATTTCTCTTATAAATAGTTCTTGTTATAAGGCTTTCCAAAAATAAAGTGCCTGTGATTTGTTTCGGGTTTTTTTTTGTGTGTGTGTATTGTAATTTTTGCAGCAGGTTCCCTGTCTTTCTAGGGAAGACTGTTGTATTTTATTCCCATTTTGAAGGGATGAAAGAAGCCTACAGAGGCTCTTTGATGTGGAAAAACTATTCATATTTAGTGTTAAGATATCAGTGCTCTCTGAACAGACTTCTTTGGGGAATAAAAGATGTATATTGGACTTCAGTAGCTGTGGTGACTTCAGCATACAAGATAAATAGCATCTCCAAGGGGGGTCACCTGCAGAACCCTGTGTACCAGAACACTGCTCACTAGTGCAGCAGTAGGGAAGATGCTGCTAATGCTCTTAAAACTTATATTTTTAAAAAATGTCTCTAATCCTTTGGTGCATGTGGTAGGTTCTGGTTAAAGTATCTAATGGTGTTGGTGGATTCTGCAAAACCCAGTCTGTTTGCTGAGCTCATTTGTAGTTCAGTACAGCTTCCTGTTTTTCTCATCTCATTTAATTGGGCAACAAGTTCCAGCAAAGCAGCTTCCTTCAAATTGAATCAGTGGATATTGTGCATATTCTAAATAAGGAAGCAGCTACTGTCTTCTTGACTCTTGCAACATTTGTTGACATTGTTCTGTCTCTTTATTCTTGCGGAAGGCCAAACCTAGGTACAGATACTATTCTCCTTTGTGCATTGCCTTCCAACTTCATTGGATGTATTTTCACTCTCTGTTGCTGACTTCTGGCAGGAAAAAAGGACAGCTCCTTATTGTTGCTGTCGCTTATTCCTTCACTGAGTGCAGATGTGTGCTCTGCTGGAATAGCCTAAGATAACCAGAAAATAAAATGGACATGCAGAAGTGTTTGTTAAAATTATCTTGTTTGTTTTGCAGTGAGCATTGCGTACTGGGGTTATTTTTTGTAGTGTGGCAGAAATGTTTTTTTGTACATTTCTCTGAAACACTTGCTGTTCTTCAAGGCAGAGGAACATACAGAGGGAAATGGGAAGAGTAAATGCAGAGAATCTGGTCAGAGTGCAGAGCACAGTCTTGCCTCAGTTTATAGTGCAAACTGATTCGGGGATTAGTATGTAGTCATTGATTTTATGACTCAGGCTGTAAGGATGCACTACTAAATGGAGGAATCACTCTCTGCTGGTAGTTGTATTGTTCTGAAGACAGTCATAGTTGGATGGATGCCTCCTCCCTGATAGAAAAATTTTGCCCAGTGTAAACATCCAGACTGGACCTTTGTTTATATGCCAACATTAAAGCAGGAGGTTATGATTTATGACTTAACAGGGCATTCTGAGTGTCTTCTGTCAACTGTCCTGTGATCTGTATTAGAGTAAGAAAACCTTAAGGTTTTAGAAGTAAATGGAGATATGGAGAATGCATTTGGTGCAAGAGATGTGATATCTGTTTGTGATTCCTGAGCTTTGGAGTTCAAAAGTGTCATCTAGTTCAGGGCATGAAGGACTTTCCAGTCAGCATGAACATGCACTGAGCTAGCAACCTGTTGAGTAACTCCACCATGTGGAGAGTTCCTAGTGCTTCTGTTGGAGTAATTCACAAAGGAAGTTACAGCTTGATGATCATTGAGAATTTTTATAATCATGATTAGATCACCCTAAAACCAGTTTTAGATAAACTAAGCTATTAAGCATTAGGGGGAATCTTAAGCTATTGTGAGACTTTTTAGTGTTGTTTGCTTTCTGGCCTTGAAACCTGTATATGAAGGTATTGTGGAAGAATAAATGAATATTTCTTGATTTAAATCAATCAAATTCTAGACAACTTGGTTTGGATAGCAAACTTGCCTAAGATGTTAGAAAATGCACATAAACAATGTGTTTTCCAAGTGATCAGTGTTTGTCTTTTCTTATGTCAGAGAATTCCCTTTGAGACTGAGTGGTCTACTTGAATGGGCAGAATACTGAGGCAGAGGCCTGAAGGCAGGTGAATGTATTCATTGAATGCATAAAATCATATTAAATGCCTGTTTACAGGACACTTAAATTTAGCGGAAGCTTTTAACTCTAATTTGTTGACTTACTGTTTTTGACAGGAGTGCAGGCAATTCCAGCTGTACAAGAGGCACACACAACTGCAAGAGGAAGCTTAACATTTGTTTTCTGAGCTGGTTTTGACTGAAAACTGTGACCTTCTAACTGGAAGGAAGGAGATGGCAAGCCTAAATGTGTACCTTCACAGTAGATGGAAAATGCTTAAAAACAAAACAAAACCCACAAGCCTGTTCATTCATTTACCACCCAGCCTATATATTCAACATGGGCCAGTGCTAGGTTTAAATAGAGGTGCATGGTCTCTTAGTGACTGTGTATGTGCGTTACATGGTAATGAGTACCACGTGAATGAAGCCTGCATGCAGGCTTCTGTGTTTTTTAACCTTATTGTTCATTTCTATTGTGTGAGTATAAAAAACATGCGTGCATCACTACAGAACTGCTCTCTGAATGGAGCTGCTGTTTTTCTGTTTCTCGCCTGTGAAGCAAGACAAATGTAGCACATAGAGGAACAGTGCTTTTTCTTGGGTGGTGTAAATGTTCTGTTTGAGTCAAGCTGATATGTAAAGACTAAGCATTGCTGGAGGCATTTCACTTCCCTCCTGGAACTGAAGAACAGTCTATCAGTTTGGGGTGGTGCTATGATTCATTGGGTGTGGACTCAGATGGACTTCAGTAATCAGTGGTTTTATTTGTGTTGGGTTTCAATGCTGTGGATTCACCTTCTCATTCATTTTGAGCCTTCGTAGGTAACTTCCAGTTGATTTTGAAGCCCAGTTCTGTTACTAAACACAAATGTGGACAAATGGATATTTTGGGTGTTTTAGATGGCTCTTAGAGTCTGATTTGGATGTACTGTTCTGCCACATCAGGTCTGCAGCCTTTGGAGCATTTCTTTCTTTTTTATAATAGAGTTGACAAAGTAGAACAGGAGAAAATGCGTACTGAAAAAAAAAAAAATGCAGATGGGACAAAGACAGATCAAAGGCAAACCAAGTGATGTGCTGCTGAAGTGTTCATGATATATTGTTATAATGGATTTTACTATCTTGAATTCATAGAATCATAGAATGTCCTGGGTTGAAAAGGAACATAACAATCATGTAGTTTCAACCCCCCTGCCATATGCAAGGCCAACAACCACTGGACCAGGCTGCCCAGAGCCACATCCAGCCTGGCCTTGAATACCTCCAGGGATGGGGCATCCACAAGCTCCTTGGGCAACCTGTTCCAGTGTGCCACCGCCCTCTGTGTGGAAAAACTTCCTCCTAGTGTCTAACCTAAACCTCCCCTGTCTTAGTTTAAAACCATTCCCCTTTGTCTTATCACTATCCATGCTTATAAACAGGCATTCTTCCTCATGTTTAAATGCTCCCTTCAAGTACTGGACCTCAATGAGGTCTCACCAGAGCCTTCTCTTCTCCAAGCTAAAATCCCAGTTCCCTCAACCTTTCCTCATTGGAGAGTTGCTCCAGCCCTCTGATCATCTTAGTGGCCTTCCTCTGGACCTGCTCAAAGAGCTCCATGTCCTTCCTGTGCTGGGGGCACCAGGCCTGGATGCAGTACTCCAGATGGGGCCTCACAAGTACTAAATAGAGGGGGACAATTGCCTCCCTCTTCCTGCTGGCCACCCCTTTTTTAATGCAGCCCAGAACACAGTTGGCCTTCTCAGCTGCAAGCACGCACGGCTTCTCATCCACCAGGACCCTCAGGTCCCTCTCTGCAGGGCTGCTCTCAAGGAGATCTTCCCCAGTTTGTATAAATACCTGGGGTTGCCCTGACCCAAGTGCAGCACCCTGCACTTGGCCTTATTGAACCTCATTAGGTTAACACGGGCCCACTTCTCCAGCCTGTCCAGGTTCCTCTGGATGTCTTCCCTTCCTTCCAGAATTCCAAAAAGTAAAATGGTATGAGGTGTATGGTGAAGTATAATGCATAAGGTAGATAATAAGTGTAGAAATCAAATGCTTACAAGGAGGAATATTCTTTCTTTTGTTGACTTAGTTTTACGCTGTTGTAAATGTTTTTCACCCAGCTTTCCTTCCATCTCTTGCACTTTTTTTCTTCTCACTTTTGGAGAGGAGTCTGATGCTGAGTTACACCAAATCTACATTAAAGGATGATTTGAAGTGCTGTAGTGCTAACAGCAAGAACTCCAAAAGTCTTGCTTGACAGCTTGTTATTTTATAATGTACTTGAATTTGTAGATAATTAAAAAAAAAAAATAAAATCAAATTCAAAACTTTGCAGAGTCTGTTTTGCTGCTTGGTTTATTTTGATGTCAGTCCAGTCCTTCTCAATTATAGTAGTTATAGTTTTTACTGTTTTCCATTTTTCAAATCTGCTTCAAAATAAAGAACTTAAAACTAACTTACATGAATCTGATCACCTGCATTTAAAAAAAAAAAAAAAAAAAAAAAAAAAGATAAAGTTGAATTGACAGGTAATAAAATACTGTATGTTTGTTGAGAAACATATTTGTACTGTTATGACTGAAGCAATAAAATCTTCATTTGCACATGATATTTGTAACAGTTGAGTAGGCTGTCATTTTTTCACCAGAAACAACTGCCTTGTTCGCTCAAACTCCAAGTTTACCTGTCTCAGCATCCTGCCTCTTGACAGTCAGCAATCAATAGCATATGCAGTGGGAGGAGTGCAAAGAACAGATAAATTTACTTTGATACTATTCTAAAAAAAAAAGAAATAAAAATCTCTTCAGAATAATCCTGAGCTGAAAGTGCTAAGGTATTAAGCACTGAGGTATCCTGGATTTCTGTCTTTGATTGCTTGAGCTCAGAAAGAATTTGTTAGCATCCGTGGCAACCTACATTTCACAGTTTGGGTGGGGGAAAATGCAGCCTTTTAAATGAAGTCTGGATCTCGATGATAAAACTTGAAGTCTCTAGTTCTTATAGTTTGACAAAGTAAGTGATTGTTCCCTCTTTGATTCTTCTTTCCAGATTTTAGACCTCTTTTGTTCTACATCTCTTTTGGAGGCTGAAGAGTCTTAGAATATGTATGTTTAAACCCTGTTTTCTTAAGAAATGTCAATGTAGTTTAGGTCAGTGTAGCTGCCTTCCTCTAATTGTCCTTTTATGTTTGCCTTTTTAAGATAAAAAGGACAAAATGCAGGTCTTTCCCCCCTCCCCCAAGGATCAGACTGCGCAGAGCCCCATCCAACCTGACCTTGAGCACCTCCAAGCATGGGGCATCCACAGCTTCTCTGGGTAGCCTGTGCCAGGCCCTCACCTCTGAGTAAAGAATTTTTTCCTAATATCTAACATAAACCTTCTCTCTTTTAGTTTCAAGGAATTACTTCTTGTCCTACCACAATGCTCCCTAATAATAATACTCCCTTTCTAAGTTCCCTGTAGGCTCCCATTTGGTATTGAAAGTCTGCAATGAGATCTCCCCACAGCTTTCTTTTCTCCAGGCTGATCAAGCCTGGTTCCCTCAACATTTCATTGTAGGAGGGGTGCTGGCCATTTTTGTGGCCCTCCTCTGGACCTGCTTCAGTCACTCCTTATCTTCCTTGTACTTGGAACCTCAGGCCTGGCTGCAGTACTCCAGATGGGACCTCACAAGGATAGAGTAGAGGGGAACAGTTTCCTTTCCCTGCTGGCCACTCCTCTTTTGATGTAGCCCAGGATATAATTTGCTTTCAGGGCTGCAGGAGAACTACAACAGGAAATGTTGGCACATAGAGATGTTGGCTAGTGAGAAGCTCAAGAAGTCTTTCTCTGCAGAGCCAGGCTGTTTTTGTGCTTGGACTTGCTCTGATCCTAGTGCAACACCTTGCACTTGGCCTTGTTGAATAGTCTGAAGTCAATACTGGAGTATCTCTTTGCCTACTTGGTAGTGGTGAGTAAGGGTTCAGAGACCTGCAGTGAATATACAGATTTACAGGAACACGTTTCCCCCATGCATTGCTTGTGTGTGTATAAGTATATATATATTATGTATTGTCTTAATGGGCAGCTAACTAGTGTTTGTGATGTTATCTGCTACAACTCACAGCTAGAGGTGCAGGTTCTTTTTTTTTAACTGGACTTTGATATTGTTAGCAAACTTTGTCACCTCGCTACTCACTGTCTTTTCTAGAATATTTGTGAATAAACTGAGCTGCACAGATGATAGAACTATTTCCTGATGACTTCCCTTGAATAGCAAAATTAATAATTTATCCTTAGTTGACTTCCTTTTTGCTTAATCAGTTAAAGCTCCAGAAGAATGGTTTCCTCTCCTGTCAATTTATTTCTTTTTTTTTCAGGGCCCTTTGGTGATAGATGTTGTTTTTGGAAAAGTAAATAGTTTGTCAAGAAGATTGCCAGTGGATGAGACATATTAAGCTACTTGAATCCTGAGAGATCCCTTTACAGAACTCATGCTTTTAGTATTTAATTTCTTGGTCCACGTCTCCCCATGATCTGTCAGTTTCTTTCAGTCTGAAGTGGAAGATGATGTACAGCAGAGCTAAGGCTGTGCATCATCATTAATTTTCCTATTAGTGTTTGATAAGTACACTAGTTTTAAAGTATTTTGGAGTATTGTTATTATTAAGTTTCCTGTTTGTGGTTTGATTTTTATTTTTATCATTTGATTTGCAGATACTTAATCTCACAGTTTTTATTTGTTGAAGGGCATTTTCTTTTATTAGTCTTCTTTGCTGGCTCTTTTGCCATTGTTATCTTTCTGAAATTATATGTTTTTGAAATGACAACCATTCATTTGCTTAGGTGCATTCACTTAACTTATGGTTGTCAATCAGAGAGAAAGGGAAACAGTCTCTTTCAGCATATCTTCCTGAAGCACTGTCATTGAAAATTACATGTGAGCACCAATTTGGTATTAAGTAATTAAACTGAATAAACATTTATACTATTTTAGCAGGAATTTCATCTAGCACTAAGCTTAACTTCAATGTATTTGCCAAAAGTTTAAGTATAGTGTAACAATAGGGTTAATACACTTGCTGGTACATTTTCCAGAAAAAAAAAAAAAAAAAAAAAAAAGATATTCTTAATCCATGAGACTGTGGTGCAGGACTGGGATGCTTATTTAAGAGTTTTATCTTAGAAGTACGCTGTAGAGATCAACATCTACATTTCCTTTAATTATTTATGTGAAAAGCATCTGTCATCCATCCTCAGAATGCGATGAGGGAACGTGCTTTCCTTATGTTGTCCCTGTCCATTGAGCTGATAATCAAAATGTCAGCAAACTTCCTGTGCTTTCCCTGTGGAAAATTAGATAGCACTTCTCATATTAGAATATCCTGCAACAGAAAAAAATGGTCTGAGAGCTGGGCAGGTGCTTAAATAAATAATAGTGCTTCAAGACGTAGTCAGTTTAGTAAAATGGGAGATGAAGTTCATGCTTAGCTGGTTTTTCTCTTAGCTTCTTAAAGGAGTTGAATTAAAAAACCCACAGCAACCAAATGTCTCTTGTCCCCAGTGTTTTCTTTGTGTCTTTACCTGGAATACTGTGTTCATTTCTTCCCCTCCCCCTCCCCATCTCAGCACCTGCCTGTTTTTAACTCCTGCTCTGCTGGAGCCTGCAGCAGCTGCACCCGCACAGGAAATGGAACCTTTCACACGTGCACTGCAGAAGACTGGTGACATGGGTTGCGTGGGTGGTGCTGCTGGTGTGAATCTCTACCTTGCGACAGGAAGAAGGTGCTGCTCTGCTTTGCTCCTGAGCAACGCTGATCAGGGAGGGAGGTTAGATTAAACCTTCAAATGGAGATGACTTGGCATGTAAAAATATTTAGCCAACTCTTACTGAGCCACAAAAAAGGGTAACTTTGGTTTTTCATATTCCCATTGTGTGTTTTTTTCCCTTGCTTTATTTATTTATTTATTTTTTTTCTCCTGTTTCTGTGTTGTAGATCTAGAAGAAGTAAAATGTCCTCCAAGCTTAACGTGTCAGACAGTGCCTTTCTTTCTTCTTTGTAAGAGTACGAATTTTTATATCAGAGGGTTGGTAGCAGCTGTTCTGGTTTGGCACAGTTTTCCTGTATCTAGCAGTGGTCATACGTCTACTGCCTTTCTTCACCAATCTACTGTTGACTTGCTGAGGTGCCTGCAGAGGGAATGGGCAGTACTGCTCAGTACAATTGCAAGGACTGGCTCCTCTGCCCTTGCGGCTGAAGATTTCCTGCCCCTCCTTGTGTTTGTTCCTGATGACTGGACACACGTAGTTCTCTTCCAGTAGAGTATCTGTATCCTGAATTGCATATTTTGATTACCAATTTTGAAGCATATAGGAAAATATCAAGAAGAACACTCTGCCCCTTAAGTGGTATCGTGCTGGAAATGTGAACTGGTGCATTTCTGGGAAATGAAAAAGGGAGAAGGGATGAAAAGGGAGCTGGAGTTTCTTATGCTTCCATGTTATCTTCACTATGTGGTTTTCCTTATCTTGTTTTTACTGTACCGAGAAAGCAAAATGTATCATAGATTTAACTAGGAATTTGTGCTTGGCCTGAAGGTACTGAAAGCATTGCTTTTTGGGGAACCTTTGATGTTTGTTAGGGAGTAGTTCTGTTTCTGTGCCAGGCAGTGTTTGCTTTATCTGGTTGCTTTTGTCATTTCCTTTACGGACCACAGTCTTACAGTCTTTTAATTTCTTCTTTAACTATTAATGTTTTTTTGTTTACTTTTTCTTTTTCAGACAAGCTACAGTGTATTAGAAAATTTGGTAACTTAGTTTATGTAAATCAAAAATGGAGATTTATTTATTTATTTATTTTCACGATATTAGTGTTATTTCAGTTTCTTTCAAAGGACCGTGTTGACAGCACGATAGCACTGAAGTTCATCTAGGTGAATTGATTATTCACTTATTTTTAAATGCTGACTCTGTAACCATCTTACAGTCTTGATGTCTTTGTGCTCTTGTTATTTTTTCTTATGATAGCTAGTAAACTGTAAATAGACACTGTTTACATGACAATATAAACATGACAATGTTTACATGACAATGTTCTGCATATTTCAGGGTTTGACTTTCAGGTATTCTTAAAGATCTGCTTTTAGGTATAATGGATTTGCTTTGGAGTTTTAAGACTTTTATTTTGTAAAATTAACAGAACTCAGCATTTCATGTCACGTTTAAACTAAATTGTAATTTAGGAAGAAGAAGAGTAGTTATTCCTGCAAGTCGACAACAAACAGAAACTTCATTATTTTTAGCTTGCACAAATTTGCACAGTTATTTGGTTTTTTGTTCTGTTCTCATCTCAGTGTTTGCCCTTCTCCAGTCCTCAGATGTTAAACTTTTGTATCCAGTACTGTGCTACACTGTCACTGCAACCAGGTGCCAAGCGTGCTTACTAAGCAGTTTAAAAGAAGCTGAAATAGAGAAACAAGCTTTCATAGAAGGTCACAGTGTTGCAGTAACACGAGTGAAACATAACTGTGTGTAGGAAGTTACCAGGTTTCATCTTAGGGCCAAAAGCAGAGGAAACAGTCATACCAAGTTTACTTTGTGTGACTGACAGGTTTGCTGCTTTAAGGTTGATGAATAACCTTGCTCACAACAGGGGACTGGAGCCTGAAGATCTTTAAGGTCCCTTCCAGCTGAAGGCATTCCATGATTGATCAAGGAAACTCTTGGCTCTTTTCATGTTATGAGCCAGGGTGGCCTTAACAGGTCACGATGTGCTACTGGTGGAACTGAGAAGAGTGGTTTTTCTCAGTCACAATGTGCTGTTCAAGAGATGTCTTTGAAAGATTCTTGCTAGTATTTATTTATTTATTTATTTTTAATGGGTAGCAATTAGTGATTGCTGTCACAGTTTGGTGATGTAATGCTTTTTGTAAGACTCATGTGAAATTGTGTACAAGTATTTGCCAGAAACTAGTTTTTACTGAGAAGTGTATTTAAAGGACATTTAAGTCAGTTCTTCAAAATTACCGTAAAAGTAGCAAATTGAGAGTTTTGAAGAATGTGGCTTTTTGTAGGCATTGGTCTGCGAATGTATTGTAAGTGTAGTGCTTGAATGGGTTGAGGAGTTGAGGCTGAAAACCTCCCTTTGGATGCTCTAATAGTTTTATGTCCTTCATGTATATGATGGTGCCCAAACTACATGTGTTGCTCAAAGAGAGGCTGACCCTGGGTGACATTGAGTCACAAAATCATTGGAAATCTGGACAGCTGCAGAAGAACCTGAATTTGTGTGGACGCAGCTTTAGAGTTCTTCAGAGTTCCTCATCCTGCTGTACCACTTTGCTGCCTGCACTCTCAGCTGAAATGCAGCTTGTGTGTTTTTTGTTAACCTCTTTGAGTGCTCTGAAGGATCCAGTAGGAGTGTGGCCTTCTTTTGTAATTGTTGCACAGTGGAATGAGAAATTTACTGCTCCTTATTTACCTGAAAATGAAACTTTATTCAAATAAGAGTGAAGTGCAAATTTTTAAACATTTACTCATGACGAAGATACACAAAAATATTACAAATGTTTCTAAACAATGTATTTAAAGTAAACAAATGATAGGGTATGGTATTTTATCATGTTGCAGCAGCCTTCTCTTAGTACTTTCCCCTCTTTCCTGTGCTAGTGCACTGCATCAGCTGGGCTGATGCATCTGATTCTGCCTTTCAACTTATCTCCTGCTGCACCTGGAGGAACACACAGCACAGTCAGTCCATGCAGAGTTGTGGGCATAATGTATCATAGCCTTGAAGTCCTGGGTAGAAATGGGGGAGCGTCTCACCTATTAATCTTCCTTCAGATTTTTCTTTCTTCCTCAGAGATGCAGATATGGGTCAGGATACCCTGCAATTACCCTGCTGATTAGCAAATGTCTGCCTGAGAGTTTTCTTTCCTGCTTCTTTTTGGTGAATTACTACAAGCATATTACATTGCAAAGATTTTCTGATTGAACTTTGCATTCTGTGTTGACCATAATTAACGTGAGTGACTGATTGAAATAAATACGTATTGTTACTGGCACTGAATTAATTCCAGCCTCAATGAAATCTGTAGCTTTAGGAGGTAATAGATGGCCAGCTTTTTTTCTGGAGCTTGAGAGAAGAGTGGGCAGTAACTCATACCTGCTTATCAGGTATGAAGGGGGCTGTGGAATGACCTATCTCTCAGGTTTAACTAAACAAAATGATCATGTAGTTTCAACACCCTGCCACAGGCAGGGTCACCAACCACCAGACCAGGTTGCCCAGAGACACATCCAGCCTGGCCTTGAATGCCTCCAGGGATGGGGCATCCAAAGCCAATATAGAGAATAGTCCTGATCTCCTGTCATTTGTGATGAATGAATTGTAGTGCAAACTTTCAAAACAATTATTCCTTTATGTTTGCTGACACCAGTGTTTATTTATATATATTTTTATTTTAGAAAACACCCCTCACAAATGAGTAGCTGCCCCGGCGATGTCCTCTCTCATGTTCAGATCACATAGATGTGTTTAAGACACCTCAGATGATAGTATTTACAGGGGAGGCAAAGCAGAGGCCCTCTGGTTTTATATCCCCTTCTTACCAGCAGCTTCAATCGATCTGGCTCCAAGCTGACAATTATCTTTCATCTTCAGAGGGTGTAAAAGATACCTTTAGGGCATATACATTTCAGTGTCTTTCTTGGTATTTTTTTTGAAAATAATAACAGTTGAGTTGCCTGGGAACTTTTGGGGGTTTTAGAAAGTGTGATTTCTGCTTATAATGCTCCTTTGTAATCTGTGGTGCAGATGTAGTTAAGTCCTCTAAGGTATGTAGTTGCATTTGACTCTATGGTGGTGTTAATGCAAGGTAACCTGTGAAAATAAGGACTGATCTACTTTGTGTTTGCTTCAGTCAGGGGGCCTACAGTGGTTGTTATTAACAGTTAAGTTCATTTTAGCTGGTAAGGTGCTATATGTTGGTTACGTGTCTAAGGTTTCTTTAAAACAAACAAAGAAAAAAAGCACAAACCTTACTTACTTACTTACTTACCACCTTACTGACATTGTATGGATATGCATACATTAATAATAAGTTTTCAGGACTTGCTCTTATTTTGATTGGGATGAATGAATTCTGCAGGAGTTAATTTCTTGTGATACAGAGAATCAAAACATTTTAAAAACTGCTGCTCATGCAAGTAAACAACAGAAGGCTTTATACTGGCTTGAGGCATGAGCAGAATAGAGGTCTCAAATGAGCATGTGACTATTCAGGCGTAACACAAAGTTGGTTGAATAGCTTGTTGGTTTTTTTTCTTCTAACATAGTAGCAACCTTGCCAAGACATCTGTGTTCTATAAGACATTAAGGGGAGAGTTTGATTTTTAAGTAGTGTTATTTCTGTATACCAAGTAGTGGTAGGTTTTTGTACAGATCCCTTACTCAAAAGCAAGTCTGTCAAGTTTCCATAGTAGAAAGTCACGCTGCCATGGCTGTCCCTTCCACTGGGTTAGTTCCAAATTGCAAAGTGGTTTAATAGGACTATTCTAATTTGAAGTGTCGGTTTTATATCAACCATCTCTTACCAAGCAGAAATGCATTTTGGGTTCATTATATTAGTAGAGCCCTGAGTTTTGCCCTCAGAGAATCAACAAAAAACATCTTGTTTTTTAGATTAGCTGTTGAACTGTAAAACAGAGAGATGTTCGGGGCATTTGATTTTTAGCTGCACGTTTCAGAAATGCATACTAGTAGTTTCTTTCAAAATCTTTGCTACAGTAGAAAATTGCCTCCAGCTGAATATTTTAGTCTTTTTATTCTTTCAGCTTCACATAAGCTTCTTATAAGACTAAGGATTCTCTTCATTATCTGAACATAGCTGAAGTGTGTTGATGCGTCATCACAGCAATAGCACTTCATACACTCTTTATCCTAGACAAAATGAAGCTGTATAGTGCTACAAACTGCACAGGAAGTTTTACTTCTTAGTCTTTCTAGATTTTCACAGAGGAAGTTTCTGCTCTTGTAGTGTGAAGCACCGTGACTGGCTGAAGTTGAAGGGTGTTTGTGCTGGCACTGAGTTATGCAATCCTGCCTGCTTTCAAGCACCTGGCTGCAAGTTCTGCTGTGCACATGGAAGCAAGAGTGAGTAGCAGTAAGGTTTGGGGTTGGCCAAGTTGGAACCCATTTCTTCAAAAAAAAAAAAAGGTTTGAAATTTTGAAGAAGTTTTGCATTTTCCCTTTAACTTACTTAGTATGCTGGGTCTCTAATGATACCTAGGGAACCCTGAATTTTTAACTAGGGTTTTAGGTAAAGGTGTTTATTGTATTGTATTCATTATATATTCAAAGACTAACTGTTGTGTTTAGTTAGTCCTTGAGAACGTAACTTAAGTTCATGGGATAGTTTGCAGTTCTCTAGGATGTATGTGTCAGTTTTCATTTAGCTGGGTATGTAGTAGTATTAATATATTTTTGGAAGGATTTTCACTGAATTCTCAATCAGAATTTTTGTTACCAAATATGTTTTGTGAACTATTTGTAACACACTGCTAATTCTTAAACAGAGAGAGAGAAGATGGGAGTAATCATGGATTCCCAGAAGTGGGAGGAAGAGGCTAGATTGGAGAAAGAGGCTAGGTTGGAGAAAGAGTCTAGATCGGAGAAAGACTGTGTGTGCTGTGGTTATTTAGACAGGTTTTAGGTTTTAAAAAAGTAGAGAACCTAGAAAGCTTCAATGATAGGTGGAGAAGACTGCACAGGGTTGTTGAATAGACTGGATATTGCAGGTCAGCAAGTTCAAAGGTTTATCACCAAAGGTGGTGAATTTTGAGTGATGTGCAAGGAGTCAGGCATGAGGAAACTATGGTACTTAGAGAGGTGTGTGATATGCAGTATGCAAGAGTGAGAATCTCTACTTTTCCAGGGATCTTTAAGGAGATTGTTTTGTATCTGATCCTTTACCGATGTAATGGTCTGTGGGATACAGATGAAGAAATATGCTTTATCCTCAAGGTTGTTCTCATGAGAAATCATTATCTTGTGATTCTTATAAAGTAGCTGTGGTAGCCTGTATAAACATTTTCAGCTGTTTGTTTTTTTGTTTTGTTTTTCAGAGGGAGGAGTATTCTTAGAGCTTTTACTTTTTCTTATTCCCTCGTACTTGCTGACTTCTATTTGTGCCTGTTCTTGACTCTAGCCACATTTGCTTGTTGACTTAAAAGAAGTTTCTTTGACTTCTGTAGTACCTGCTGTGTTTGCTAGGAGCTCCCTATAGCACGCCCTAATGTTACATATTTCTCTTTCATGATGTCAGAAGAAACTTGAAAAGGCTGCTGTCTGTCATGCTATCAAGTGCTGTCTTGTACTCCTCTTTTATCAGAACCTCTTTTGTCAGAACCGTATTCATTTTCTTTCATGTATTGCTATTGTCTGATCAGAGCCCTTGTTCAGTGCTTGCAAGGATCTCAAACCTGAAGAAGTTTGACTTGTGATGGGATACTTCACTAGTATGAGAGAATATTCCAGCCTTTCCTGAAGCTGATAATTTTGCTATTTTTTAAAATTATCATACTGTGCCATCTGTGGAATAACATTCATTAACATGTAGTTAATTCACCTTCGGATTTTTAAGGGTATCTGGAATTATGTGCATTCTAGTAATGTTCTGAATTGATTTGTGGACTTTAAAATAACTATTTTTTCTTCATATCACAGCTCCATAATTTCTGAGTATTTGAGGTGCAAAGTGTACAACAGTGCAGTCTGTCTGGTTTTAACCTTAGTGGAGATAATGGTAGGTTATGTGATAAGACTCATCTCTACAACACAAAGGGAGTCAGAGGAGCTACAAGACAAGTGGGTAAATCTTACTAGTTGCAGAAATGGAACCTCCTGACCTGATTCTTCCTGAGTCTGTTACAGAAAAATTGACAGCTCTATTGTCCAGATGTCAAACCCTTTCAAGATGAATCAAAAATCCATCACCTTACAGACTGTGCTGTATGTCACGAGTCTCATTGGATGGAGAGGAAAAGCAATATAGGATTGTAAAGAAGTCATGGAGTTTTTAGGGAAAGGACCAAAGTTAGGGGAAGATTTGAGGTAGTTTGGGGAGGAACAAGCATAGGAAAATAAAGAGTGAGGGGATAAAGGGGTTGGTTACATGTAAAAAGGATTGCTAGTTAACATGCACTTCTGGCTATGCCTGCCCTGCATCTCATCAGTACAGTCCATCTGTCATCTTATTAAACTTAAATTCAAACTATTCCCATGGGTGAGGGGGCCTTCTTTGTGCTCTTCTGTAAGTGCCGGTATTGGACTGCTGTCCATGATTCATACAGGCCTGTATGCCTTTCTGCCAGTGACTGGAGTGCATGCATACTGTGTATACTGTTGAGCAAATCAGTGTGAAATAGTAATCTAACAAATCCTAAGAAGGGCTATTATAAGCTGTTGGATAGATAAGATGTTTGGAAGACAGGTATTGAAGCAGCCATAAGAGAGACAGGGACCTGAAGGTCTGCCAGCTGGCTGCTGGAGGGACCAGCAGGTAGAAGCCAACTACAGAGACACCATAAGGTCTCAGGATTTCTTGGGAGACTCATCTGCATGTGTCTGTCTCTGCAAGAGGCACATTACGCTGCAGAAATGCACTTTCTGTCCGCTCAGCTGTAGAGGAGAACAGAATGGAGCTGTTGTTGCTATTTGCAGCATGTAGGAATTGTGTGTTCAGCCTCAGTACTGACTAGGCCTGAGAATGCTGAGCTACAGCAGCCTCAGCCTTGTCAAGCTGCTGCAGTCAACAACCTATAAGCCATTTGGATGGAGTTTGTATGTATGATTTTCTTTCTTTTGCTTTCTTTTGGGTGTAGTTGAAAGTAGAATGTGGTAGATGGGATGTTGCCAGCATGTAAATGAAGCTACTTAGAATATGATTCAAATGAAGCTTATTTACAGAATTATTTGGTTAGAGATACTGAATTGTTTTTAAATGCAACAAGAGTCACCTTTAACTTTAGTGGTAGGTTGTTTTGGTTTGGTGTTGTTGGGTGTTATGTAGTACCAAAAGGTGCTACATACAAGTACCTTGTCCTGTAACAAACAGTTGATTGTAGACCTTTTCTGTGCAGCCAATATATAGTCCACAGTTTGCACTTTCAAGGAGCATTGGATTTATAAACAAGCACAAAACTTAATGAACTAGAGAATGAGTAAGCATATGGTAGTCTATCATCTGAAAATTACATTCATCTGACAAGGAATCTCAGAGGTCTCAATTTTCAGCACTGTGAACTGTGTTCATGTTTGGAGCCTGAGTTTGTTTTGAAGCAAATTTCCTAGTTATCCCTCCTGCTATGCCGTGTCTCATGTCACAGAGCAATTTTATTGTAGACAAAACTGGATTGCTTTTGAGTAAAAATAGACTGGATGATGCAGTCCTACTACAGATCATGCAGTCTACAGAGAAGATTTGATGCATGTCAGGTTTCTTCCAGATCAGATCTAATGTGCTCAGTCAGTGGTATAAACATACATTTTATTTTACGTAGCGCAGCCCAAATGTGTGTGTTATGTTTTTGTTTTTCATCCACTCCTTGAAAGAGAAGCAAAACTTCACCTAGGAGCTGCTTCCCTCTCTAAGGCAGCTTTGTGTTTGTGCACTCTCCTGAAAAGGGAACTGCATGTGAAAAATACAACATGATAAGGCTCCGGATTGCGAATTTTCTCCTTCGTCACGTTCTTATTATGGTGCATATTTAAATACTTTACCACTGTGCTGCTTTTTTTTTTTTTTTTTTTTTTTTTTTTTTTTTTTTTCCACTGTATAATTTCCCTAACAGCAATTTTTTTTTTTTCTCAGTGCCTGTGACTTACAGTTCAACATTAGTAAAAGACTCCCTTGTTAATGGCCCTCAGTTTCTTTCATCTTTTGATAACTATTGTGAAATGTACCATACAATCACATCCACCATGGGAGATAGTTAGCTATAGTTGCTCTTGCCTACTCTACTGTGACTTTGATTTCTATTTGTGTACATAACACAAGCTTTGTAACGCTGGCATTAAATCAGTCTATATACAAATTTTGGTACACTCCAATTTTGTGATTAGCAAATGTTACCTTTTATGTTAACTAAACATATAACTGAAGTTTGAATATGTTCCAAATGCCAGTGCTTAGAAAACAGTTCTTTACTGAACCTTCTATTTATATTCCTCATTTGAATGAGCTGGAGGTTTTCTTACTTTCTTCCTCTTATTCAGGCAGAATACAAATAAGCAACAGGGTTTGGTTTTGTTTTGTTTTTTTTGCATCATTGCACACAGCTTCCTTTTCTACTGCTCTGGTCTATTTGTGTCCTGCCTTCGGCATTCTGTGCACTGCTTGGAGCCAGACAATGCAACATTCATGGAAAGCTTGAAGGACTGTAGTTGCCAGGTATAGGATTTACTCTGTGCTTGCTAACCAGTGGTAATTTCTAATAAGCCAAGACGGAAATGGAGTCCAGCAATATCCTTGTGTGAATTGCATGGAAAGATTTATGGTCCTGTGAATTAATACCTTTGCTTGTCAGGCCTATCACTGTCCCTAACAGAGGTGAGAAATAAATGCATATGGAAAGAGGGTGGAGACAGTATGCAGTGATACTTGTCTTGCTATTCTGTTCTGCCAGTTTACGAACAGGGAAATTTGAACTAGAATTCCATAAAAGCTGTTGTGGATTGAGCCAGGAGTTTGATTTAAAGGCAACATCTTGGTACCATTTACCCTCTCCTATTACTATCTCTGTTTTACCTAGCCTTCACCTAGTCCAAACCTGCAGTTATGTAAATTGGAGTATTGTCATGGTTTTTCTGGTAGATTATTAATCGCCAATAATTTTTTATGTTGTTGCTGTTGAAGTAGTTTGTGTGTCAAGGAAGCTACTTTTCACATGCCATGTTTTGTGGTCAGTGGACATTAATAAAGGACTGAAGTCAGCATGATTATTCTCTTCAGTGTTGGATGAACCAAGATTCTTCCCAAGGAAAAATACATATAAAGAAAATCTATATTATAAAAATGGTATTCTAAAAAGGCTAGGAGCCAGCAGCCAGCTTAATGATACCCAGTTTGTTTTTCTGGAAAGGATTATGGATTTTAGAAAAACAAAATGGCTTGCCCAAAAGATTTTCCATGTGCTTAAAGTTTCAGTTGAATGCATTAGTTCAGTGAGTTTCCTTTCAAAGACGGGATGGTCTGAAATAACATGAAGTTAATTGACAGTGAGACTTGATGCAAAAAATGCCCTATCAAACAGCTGTCCTTGTTAAGACTGGCAGTAAATCAGAGCTATAGTTCTTGTTTTTGTGTGACTGTAAAAGCAAACATTCCCCATTCTGTACATGAAACAAAAAAGGCTTTCATTCTTCTTTTGAATTTGACATGCTGTAAGATGAAAATGAAGACTTGAACAAATTGTTTATTCTCTTGTGAGAGTATTCATCTGATTTTGCTGAAGCACATCAGTGTAACTTGTGAAATATATAATGGCTGTGTATGTTTAAAAACCAACATGTATGAAGTGCTTCACTAGTCTAGTGAACAAAATTGCTCACTTAATACCTTGTTGCTGAACTATTGCTCACCCTCTCAGAAAACCTCCTCCTCTCTGTGCTTAAATACCTTTCCTTGGGATTTTGCAATGATTGCACTGGTTGGGTGTTGGACTGCGTGATGTCCAGAGGCTCCTTCCAACCTCTACTTTTCTGTAATTCAGATCTGAAAAAAATACAGCAACAACCAAAAAAACCCAACAATTTATGATAGTGCTTTTTTGTTGTTGTTTTGATTTTTGTTTTGTTCTTGTCTTACTCTCTCCAGCTTTTATGGTTTCTGTTTTGGTGTTTTTGTTTTAATTGATGCTTGGTGGTGTGCTTTTACATAGTTAGCTTCTGATGAATTCCTTTCATTAAAGCATATGTAACAGCAATACCATTACTGAGTGAAAGTGCAGCTGTACTTTTACCAGGAGCTGGTAAAAGCCCAGGATCTTATGTGACAGCCCATAGCAGACAGCTAGGGAACAGGGCAGAGATGCAAGGAAACCCTTAGAAATGCTCTTTGCCCTTTGGGATTTGTGTAGGCCTCTGAGGCCAGGTGGCTGCTGTCCCTTGGCCTTGCCTTGCGCTCTGTGTGATGCTCTGACAGGGCAGTGGGGAGCTCTGTCAAGGGAAACTCCTCACTTCAATGGTTTGCATTCTGAGTGAATGATAGAGCATGTGGTAAGTTGCATAGTGTGCTTTACAGATGGTGCTCGATTGATGTTTTCAATTGCAGTCACTCTCTGTATCTCACTGCAGATTTAAAGCTTCAGTCTATACCTTGGTAATGGTTTTATGTGCTTCTGAAGATCATAAGAAAAATCATCAGCAACTCCAGTAAGCACTCCAGTTTAAATAACTGACTGAGTGTCTAAGGGATATAACCATTATCAAATCAGGTAAAGGAATGTGAGATTAAAACAGGAAAGCTGTAGCCTGAGTCACCCTCATGGGCAAAGGAGAAAATTGAATCTTAACTTATACCTTCGGATCCTTAGAAATCAACTCTGTGAAAAAGGAGCACAACTTTACAATTTCAATGTGTATTTTCATGGTTCAAATGTATTTCATCCTTGCTGTCTATATTTTCTTATCATTTTCTCTATCCATCCATTCTAAAGAGGCTCTTCTAACCTTACACACACACACAGCGTTTATTAGAAGATATGAATTGTGTTTTCAATACGTAATTTGATTTTTGTAATTGTATTTTGAATATATAAAATACACATGAGACAGTAAAACTATTTTTAATTCTTAGGGAAAGTAAGAAAATCTATCCTCGTATTTATATATTCTACTGAAATAAATTCTTTAGGCATTTTTCATTTTTTAGTAAAAAAAAAAAAAAGATTTTAGAACTTTAAGGGCATGGGGAGAACAGGGAGAAGAAGTCCCTTTCTGGCAGAGTATAAGCAGTCATAAAAATGTAGTGCATTTGTTGGTGGTATCATTGTATCATATCCTGCACTGTCTAACTCTAAGGATGTTTGAGAATACACTATTGTATAAATACAGAAGGTAATTTTCTGTTCATAGTTGCTTCTTTTCAACTTCGTGAGCGTTTGTTTGACATTATTCAGTTTTAAACTGCTATACTCTATTAATCTAGTATTGTTTTAGTAGTTTCATTTCACTTAAAAGTGAAATGGACCAATAGATTGAGCGTTTTGTATACCTCTAAGACTGATGTTACATGTTAAAAAGCCCTAACTGCTTTCATTAGGATTAACTGATATAATTTTGGAGTGAGCTGGAATTAAGAAATCATCTTTGGATAAGCAAGGTAACTTTTAGATAAATGCCATAAATTAATGATTTTTTTGTGATAGCTGTAACTTTGTCCTTCGGAAAGGTAGGGGGGACAAATCACGTACATAAAATAACATAGAAACATTTTATCAATATATGAGTCTCTTAGTATCAAGCTAAATGTATTATGTTGTTATCTTTATTTTGAGTGGGCTTTAAACTATGCCATTGATTCATCCTATGCTGAAGTTCAGTGTGTGTTTTCTATTTACAAATTGGACGAGAGTGAAAAACTATTTGGCAATAATCAGCTTTGTCTGCACAAAAGCAGTGTTAGTACTCCTGGTTTTCATCATCTTTCACAGATGACTTTTTCAATCCTGAATCACAAATTATATTCTCCATTTTGGAGAAAGGAGTACTGCCAACCTGCTGTCTTCTGAAGCACTATATATCCTCTTCAGCTGTAAGGCTGCTGTTTGAAAAATGTAGTAACAAAAAAAAAAAAGCCTATAGTATTTTCCTTTTAACTACTGTTTTCTCATCCTTTCTTTACCCAGAAGTGTTATTTACTCTTTTGCCCCTAGAGTTTTAATTTATATTCAAGCCAGTTGTGTTGGAAATGTTGTTTAGTGATTTACTGAAGCCAATTCTACTTTCACCTTGCTTGCTTCTTTTTACAGGAAAGGTATTCCAGGGTCTGTGTTTTAGATACTTTTAAATAAGAAGCAACTTTCTGAAGAAGTGGTGGAAGAAAACCTCTTCTGAAAGGAGAGGGGAGAGTAAACAGTTTGAAAACCTAGCATCAGGATGAAGTGATAAAATAGGGATATTTCTTAGTTTCTTCCTTTTTCTATTCTTTTCTTCCAACTAATAAACTAAAAATCAGTAGCTGCAGAATATGATTGTTATCAAATTGTTAGAATATGATTGTTATCAAACTTCCACTGCCATTTAGTAAACCAAGAATTTTGGTTTCCAGGCTGTTAATACTACTGTGTCTAAGTCTCTTATGCGTATGATTTACTATCTGTGAGTTATCTAGAAAGTTTGTTGCCTGGGAACCTAGGACAAAAATCTGTGTTATTTTCAACGAGATGGGGGTGGCTCTGTGTGATGTGGTCTTTTCTACGTCCTTTGAACTTGAACCTGATATTTGGGTGCTGCATATGTTACCTTTGGGAAATTCTTCTCTTGAATGCTTTGGAAGCTCCAGCTCATCATATAACAAACTGCTTCATAATTCTTTCCAAAATGATTAAACAGATCGAAAAGTATCATGGAATTATGACTTGTTTGGAGAGGGGGAGAATGTTAAATACTGCCTGACTAATTATTAATTGTTCAGTACTGGCACAACAGTATACTTATGTAGGTCATTACTTACGTTACTAATATTCAGTTAAATTTGTGGTAAGACAATAATTGCATTTCCTAAATGGAATATAATGCAACTATTATGTGTGATGTTTGATATTCTTAAGAAAATGTGTAAAATATTTGGTAAAAGTGTCTGTTCTTAAAAAATAAAAAAAATTAAAAAATGGGATAGCACTGTTTTTACTGAAACACAATGCTGTTAAAAATTGCTATGACTGGAAGTGTTACTCCTAGATTTCTTTAAGTTTTACTGTGGGTTTAAAGCAATTACTCTAAAAACAAAGACCCTAAAATAACCATGTAGTAGCTTCTGTGTTGTGCCAATAACTTTTTCAGGTTATACATAAAGTTTAAGCAACTCTACCCTGCAAGGATTTTATACAACTTCACACTGCAGGATTTCAGCATTGCTATTATACCCTTCTCTTTCATCCTTGATTATAGCTTAAAGTGTATGTACAGAAGGCTTAAATTCCTTCCTAAAATGCCTTTCTAAACTTAGCAAGTTTGCCAGTGAACCTAGTATGTGCTGGTGTCTCCAAATAAGATTCTAGAGAATATGACGGGATGGTAGGTCTTTGTTTTGGCTTGGATGTTCTTTCTCATTTCACTGTATCTTGCCTAAGAATGAGATGTGCTTTCCCAATATTAAGTTGTATAAAGAATTATTCTGTCAGTTGAAATTTATATTCTTACAGATGTATTCCACACATTTTGTGCCCTACATTGCTCTTAGAGGTCTGTTGATTTTTTCCATACCGAAGTGAAAATTAGATTAGAAAATCAGAGCATCTTCTTTTGAGGTGACTTATTAAAAATGATAGTCAAGATGACTATTCCAGTTACCATGTCTCCCGTTGCCTAACTTGCTTTACAAAGTGAATGTTTGTTATCAATGAACCATAGAATCCTTAGTATTGGAAAGGATCTTTAAGGATTGTATAGTCCAACTCTCAGAAATGAACAGGGGCATGTACAGATAGATAAGGGTGCTTGGAGCCCTGTCCAGCTTGATGCTGAGTGTCTTTACCATCTCTCTGTACAGCCTGTTCCTTTTTTTTTCACTATCCTTTATTATAAAGAAAAATTTTTCCTTGTGTTCAGTCTGTCTTCTGTAAGCACGACGTGAGCATGACTTTGAAATTGAGAACTTCACATCTGAGTTATAAATGTAATTTTCCCTTCTTCTATAGGTGAAGACTCCAAACCCTTTGGGAATATTTTGTAAATCTTCTCTAGACAGTCTAATCATCGTGATTAGAAACACATCTGCTGTCACATGTTGCAAAACTTAGCCTACAAGTACCTTGTTTGATTTTTTTTTTTTTTTTTTTTTTTTTTTTTCTGGAATGTAGCCTTATATCCGTACTGTTTCTAGACTTGTTATGTTCCTACAAGTGTTGCTGCATGTTGCATGTGGTACCAATCACCATTAGTTGGTTGAATATTCTAGCTAGTAATTTGAGTGTAGCTCTGAATTCATAGTAAGTGATGGTGGCAACAGGTTTAACATGGTATAAGGTGAAATCAAATCAAATCTTGCCTTTTAGCCCTCTAAAGCAACAAAATCAAACTGAGCTGTATCCCAGAATGATGTAGTTCTCAAGTCTGTGCTGTAGTGGGAACACTGTTTTCTTTCTTTTTGATCTCTTGAAATCTGTAGTTTGGAACAAGTCAGAATATTTCAAAATATATCAAAATACATCTTTATATGCAGCAATTGTTGCGTACCTCCATTTCTTCTATCAGTACTGAAATAGACTGTCACAATCATGCATTGGTTTCTTCAAGGATGGGAGAAGACAACCCAATAACATAAGCTGTTTTCACTCTAAAGTAAGGAGAGCGTGGGGAGGGGAGTTAGGAAAGACTGGATGATTTTATTTACAAGAGGAAAAGAGGAGTGCAGTGTTAGTGACATTTTGAAATAGTTCGGTCTACGGTGAATGTTTTCTTCATACCTCTGCTACTTGGTGGTGCTAGATATCAGCAAATAATAACGCTGATTCAGATTTATAGAGCTTGGAGCTGGAAGTGTACTGAATAATTTCAACAACACTGTGATGTTGATGATAGCTGAAAGGTTGAGTATTTCATTCATTCCTGAATGTCATTTTTGAGCTGCTAAGAATAAATAAATAAATAAATCACAGGATCTCTGTATGTCATTTGAAGAATTTTCCTGCCTGAGAAGGTGGCAATAGCCATAACTCACAAGTCTTGGTCTTGTTCCCCTTGCCTCCTTTGCTAAGTAATACCCATGAGTTACTGGGATAGCGAATACAAAGCATGCTTCAAAATATTTTGTGGCTTGAAAGGAAGAACTAAAAGAGCTAACACAAGAGGAAAATATTTTGTGGTATTTAACTGTGGTGTGGCAACTGAAGGACTCTCCTGGGAAATTTGCAGTCAAGTGTGGTGGAGGGGGAGCAGCTGGGGACTTCTGTATATTGTTTTCCAATTCAAGTTGCAAAGAGTCATATTTTTATAACAGATTTGTCAGCTATCACATCAATTCTTTGATAGTGTTTTTGCATTTATGCTGTTTGCATGCTGTCTTCTATTTGGCTTACTTACTTTTGAAAGACTTTTCCCACAACTACTGAATATTATCTCACATATTTGCTGATATTTTTTAAAAATAATCTTTTTCCACTTGGAACTGTTATGAATAGCATTTAGTTAGGCCTTTTAAAATGAGATGGCTCTATTCGGTATATTGGGTATGTGCTTACAACCTGGGAGAGTCACACAATGATGTCTGCAGAATTTGGGTCCCTATTGCTTATCTCTAACCATTCTTTACCCAATGCATCGTGGTATTGTTTTGTTCTGGTGCTGGAGTATGAAACGAGTAAGACTATATTGCAGCAATGTGGAAACTGCCAAGTTTTCTTCATTATTCTTACTATCTTAGGTTTGTAGTGGGTTGAAGTAAAGCTAATGAGTATAATGCAATGAGTTTGGATATTGCGAGTGACAGTAGAGATGTTCAGACTATTGTCATTAGTCTACACACAAAGGCATGTAGTTACCTCTATAAAGGCAAGAACATTTGTTGCCAGGATTACTGTATGCCCAGGATAGGCTGTTTTACTGCTTGTAGGGAAGTTCTGTATTTGTAACTGGATGTTTTCAGTTACCATCATTAGGAGGGGTCATTAGAGCATCTCCTGCACAGCAGAAGTTAGAAGGTGGATCTGAGCTGTGTCATTGTAGTATCTGGAAACACATCTCTGTTTTTCAGTTAACTCTAAACGTACTTTGAGCACAGAATGAGCTACTTTCATGTTAGCTAGAAGTAATCGTATGTAGACAACAATTAGCAGCTGCATTTGTGCTGCTGCAGCCAAGGCTTCTGGGTAGGACGTGATTGCCTGGAGGAATCCAAAGGGCAGTTGTCAAGACAAATTAAAATTTAGCAATACTGGACTTTTTAGAGGGATTTTATAAGCAGTCTCTGCTGTGCTGCCATTTGAGAGGTACTTGAGTAATTTAGTGGCTATTTTTGCAGTTCTTTTTAGAGAGTAAACAAATGAGTTGCTTATATGATGTGACCTTTACAGCACTAAAAGGCTGTGACTTTTCTCACATTCACCAGGATGGAGCATGGCCGTTGTGTGGCCTGATGAAGTGCTGTCAGCTGTGCGGAGGGGGAGGTACAGCTGATGGGATGTCTGTAAAGCTTGGCATTAATTGAAAAAATATTTTCTGAAGATATATATTTGCTGGTTTGTGTTTAAGAGCTTTTCTGAATATGGGAAACTTCAAGGAAATTGCACTCTCCTTTTATGGAAGATTATCTTGGTCTTGTCTTGGTCTTATTTTGGGAGTAGCTGGTAAATAATGGTGTCCTAAACTGTAGGTGGTGGCTTTTGCAGTGATAGGTGCTCAGTGATATGTTTCTGTTTGTTTTATCTCACATTGGAGCCTTTGAGTTTTTACATAAGTCAGAAGTCAGAATGAGTTTGAATATGCCCTTCTATATCCAGCTTTTACTCAGAGGCATTTGATGGCTTAGATGTCTCCCCTATTGTTGTCACTTAGGCATGCTGAGAGCAGCAATTGGAAACAGGCTTCAAGCTTGTGGTTGGAGAGGGCAGAGCACAGGCTGGTTGTGGGAAGGAAGAGGGCAGGGGATGCTGTCTCTTCCCATGCACAAGGTAAAGAGTTTTGGGGTCTGACCCTTTCTGGATGTGTAGGTTGCAGGAAACCACCAGCACTTGACTTCCATCTTCTCTTTTGGTTAGGTTTCTCAAGGGAAATTGCTAGGGCTTGATCTGTTGGTGAATGCTGTGGCTGTTACTTTGACATAATTACATGGATATCACAGTTGGGACTGGAGCAGGCAGGAGCCATATGTCCTAGTATAGACAGCAGTAATGTCAGTCGCTTTAGTGCCAGGTTTGGAGTAATGTATTGGTTGCTGAGTGAAAGACTGCTTGCTTTGCTGTTGTTTTTTGTTTGCTTAATTTTTGTTTTCTTCTTTAGCTTCTTGAAGCCAGCATATCATTCTGTGTATTTTCTGAGAAACAGTTTAATCTTAAAGAAATATGCATGTGAATATCAAGTGCTCATTATTCCCATTTAGATGTATAACCTCAATGATTTTATATCTTGCATAGATGACTCTAGATATGAAAGTAATTTCTTACAGTACGTATAATGTTTTGTTTTCATAAATACAGAAATTGTGCATTTTCAGGTGGCCATAGAATCGTAGAATCACCAAGGTTGGAAAAGACCTAAAAGATCATCCAGTCCAACCGTTTGCCTATTACCAATAGCTCCCACTAAACCATGTCCCTCAACACAACATCCAGTTGTTCCTTGAATACCCCCAGAGTCGGTGACTCCACCACCTCCCTGGGCAGTCCACTCCAGTGCCTGACCCTTTCTGAGAAGTAATGTTTCCTAATGTTGGCCTGATGGCCTTCAGACTTCTGCCATGGGTTCGTCTTGAGCAAGGTTTTGTAGTTGTTTAAAATGTTTCAGCTTCAGTGTATTATTTTTGTGGGTGGGCTTCAGGCATAAACATTTTTGGGGTTAACTTCCTAAAAAGAGTGAAATTCTAAACCTTGTGTGGTGCACAGATGAACAGTTTGTTCTAGATGGAAAAAAACAGTTTGTTCTAGATGGAAAAAGCATTTCCTCTGGATGATGTCTAATTGAGGCGATGAATAATGTTTGCAGACATACACATGTGGTTGTCACTGTCTTGAGCCACTCATCTTTTTATTATCATAAGTTTAAACCAAATCAATTTTATTTTTCTCTTCCAACTGTGAAGGTTTGCGAAGCATGGAAAGAAAGGCACGTGAGGCTTTAGTGGGTTTATGGGACTGTAGAACTCTATGCAAATGTGTGGTTTTAGGGCAATGCTGATTTCTATTAGAGCTGAATTTATGCATACGTGGAGCTCTTCTGTGATCAGTGTCTGTAATAGTAGTTTATACATCAGTCAAGAAAGGAGGGTTTTTGTTTTGGACAAACTGGTTTCATGTTTGTTAGGAATAAATACATCTTTAATTATGTTCTTTAGTATGTGAACTTGCATACAGATCTGTATCTACATGCACACAAGCGTGTGTATTTGTGTACATGTGTGTATATACATATGTGGTAAGTTTAAAGGTGTAAGCTTATAAATAGGCAATTAGTGGACTATCTAAATGCACATTTGGCAGTTGTTGGTAGGTCAAAAGTAGAAATCCATGCACTTGACACACTGTGTGGTAGTATAACTTCTGTTTTAAATTTAGTAGTCGCTGTAATAAAACTTGATCCAAAAATGAAATACCATCTATTGAGAAGATACGAAATTCTGGAGGGCTGAAGAGTGTCAAAAGCAGTGCCTGTGCGGAATGCAGGAAGATTAAACCTTGGCAGGATGCATCTCAGGGATTGTGCATAACAGATCTGCTTATATGAGGAGAGAGGAACTCTCCTTGATTAGTTTTTATATAACTGCAATAAAAAAGATGTGGTGTATCTGTTTTTAAAGAAGAGTGTTTACATTACTTTGAATAAAGATGACTGTTGTTTCCTAGATGACCTAGGTTGGAGAAACAACCAAGGATACAGCAAACCATTGTTGCAGGTACCTTCAGAATGGTATTTCTTCTCTCAAAAATGAGAAGTGATCAGAGATAAGAAAATATAAGAAAAGAAGTACTTTCCTGCATTGGGGGTTGTGTTGAGGAACAGTTTAGGTTTCTGGGAACATAGGAAAGAGTGCATCTGAATACTTAGAGATTGTTTACAAAGAATCCTTGGATCTCATCAGACATCTTGTTTTATAGTAGTATTATTGTATGTCTCTTCTATTGGAACATCATCTTCTGTGTTTTCTATGATGGGAAACAAAAACCTTTAGTATTCTACAGACTTCGAAAGGAAATGAAATGATATTGGAGAAGGATGATTTCATGTAACTGAGGAAAGCAAGGCTGCTTCTTCCTAGTTTAATGTATTTCAAATGTAATAAAAATTGAACATTGAGTGCAGCAAAGTGCCTTGGCAGCAGAATGCAGCTATAAGTTATTAGCATAAGTCATATGAGGAGAATGTAATATATTTAGAAACAAAATGACTGCATTTGTATTTTTTTATGTGCAATCATATATACACACATAAGTATGAAAAAATATTAAATAAGAGGTTTTTCATGTCTATGATTGGTATAAAGTTGGATTCTGCCTTCAGAAGGCATTTTCTGCTTTGCCCTCATATAGAATTGTAAGTGCTTGTGGATTTGTTTTAGTAAGAGAATTTTGGATTGTGACAAACTAGTTCACTTAAGGGTTGTATTTGCAAACATAAAACTAAAAACTTGAGCTTCGGTGTCATTCTGATTTAGGTCTCTGTCTCCTTCAGGCAGTGGATGTCATCTCTGTACATGGCTTTGTTCAATGATGGCTCTCAAAGTAACGAATGTTCCCCTTCTCCCCTCCATACCAGTGCTAAATTTAATTGAATATCAAAATCCAATTTGCAAGATTTTTTTATGTCTATTTGTTCTGTATTTTTTTTTTCCTGATTTGTATCTTTAGGAAGCAAGTAATCTCCTACTTGCCTTTTTGTTTTCTACTGAGTGCCCAGTCTGCTTTGGTATTAGAACATCATGGCAAGTTTTACTTCTGAATCTTATCAACCTTAACAATTGTCCATTCGCAAGTGTTGGTTGCAATTTCTTATGCTACCTGGTGTTCAAACTCCTAATAAACAAATGAATCTTCAAGTAGATGTATATGGAGAAAACTTCAGTGGAAATATACAGTAACAACTGTCTGATGTAGCACACAGACAGAAGCAAAAGCTTTTGACAGCTTTTGCAATGCAGTCTAAGGAGAATCGCCTGCTGTGCACTGACTTGAAAAGGAACACAGAGTTCCTAATGTTTTATGAAATTTGAAATGTTTAACTCTTTCTGTGAAGATGCAAGTGAAGTAGAAGCCAGCAATGTATTGTGAAGCAAAAGAAACAAATATTTCTCATTCTGAAAGTTTGGATTTGTTGTTCTGCTGCAAATAAAAATGGGGTAAATAGCTTTAGGAAACATTTCTGTCAGTTCTGTTTCTGAACTTTCTGATTTTAGATACTGCAGAAGTGTTTGTTGATGGAGGATATGGGGGTTTTCAACTGCATGTTAAAGAGCAGAAATACTGTATTTCTTTTTGTTTCAGACTTTTGTGTACTGTGTATTTGTATTTTAGACGTAAGGAACTACTTTTTCTCTCAGAGAGTGGTCAGAGAGGAATGGCTGCCCAGGGAGGTGGTAGAGTTACTATCCCTGGCAGTGTTCAAGGGGTGTCTGGATGAGGAGCTACGAGATATGGTTTAGTGGCTTGTGGGTACCAGTGGTGATGGGAGGACCATTGGACTAGATGATCTTGTAGGTCCTTTCCAACTTTGTGATTCTATGTAATGCTTCACTTAGTTAAAAGTGAACTACTCTAAAATAGAGCTGAGAGACTTTGATTGATCTCTCTCTGAGTGGGTTCATACTGTAAACATGCATACACAGAAGCTTTCAGTGTTGTAAATTTACCCCCGTGTCTTGTGGAGGATCAAGTTGTGCATCAGTCTGCCTGTCTTCAGATAGCAGACCCACAGGAGCGTCACCCTTTATGCTGTTTCCTCCAGCAAATAACATTGGCTGCCCAAGCATCTCTGCAATGCGAGATTTGTGGTCTGCTCCAGCAAACAGATTAGCTGTGCTACTGTCCTGACAGAAATTCTGAGCACAAGTTATCCAGTCTTCTGTGATTTGAATGTATGGTAAATGCTGTGACTTTGCTAAAGATTGAGATTATTGATCTAGCATCGCTTCCATGAAATTGATTATGACCTAAATGGAAAATAATAATAATAATAATAATAATACACAGAAATGTTTCAGTTCTACGCAGAGAACATATAGGAAATAGCAGCAACTGTGCAAAATGTGTTTTAAATGCAGAATGTCTGAAGCTCACATGCAAGTGAAATTAAATTAACCAGAACATTGCACACAGTACCAATACCTGTAAAGTTCTTCATTCTACAAGCCTTACTTGGTGTTTATTTTTTGCTTCATTATAGTGGTACTTTCTGATGTTAACTCATTCTATTGCATCAGATTGCAAGAGAGGTAGGGAGAGTCTCAGTTGCTTATAAAGGAGAAAGTACCAAGAAATATAATCCTAAACTCATCCCTGATTTTTATTGACTTCATCCTCTGGATTTTCAAACTATGGAGTCCTGGCAATGCATATTTAAATACTATTCATGTAAATATCCCGTTTTGGTAACTTTATGTGATGTAAAATCGAATCTGAAATATTCTATTTGGTATTCTTCATCTTTTATATTTAATAACCTCCTTCAGAAAGAAGAGTTAGTGTGGTAGCTTGTGTGAACTTGTGGTGCTTGTGAAAGTAATTTCCATGAGTTATTTATAAGTGAGCAGAAGGATTTTTAAGGGGTTTCTTCCACGTTCCTTTTTTCATTTGTTTTTCTTTTTTTTTTTTTTTTTCCATTTACATTTACATACTTTTTACATACATAATATGTATGAAATATATTTTGTGTCCCCAGGTTGAAGCCTAGCATGAGTAACCAACAGAAATAAACCAGCAGCTTAGTTATAGTAGAATCAATAGGGTTATAGTGGAAGATTCTATTTATTACTGTTGGTTATTGTGTAAAATATACTGCATCTTAAACACTTGGTCCCATTACAAAACTGGTATGTTTTTCTCAGCTCCATCAGTGCTGCTCTGTTCTGCCTTTGGACCATTTTCAGATCAGTTCTTTAATTCAAGTTGAACGGCTAAATGACCTGAGACCTTCCTGCAGGCTGAATGTATCATAACGACAGTCTTATCCAACTTGTGAAACTACATATTTTGTGTTCTTAAATGCTGTAGGGTGTTCTTCTGATCAATGAAGTGGTTATTTAAAGTTTCTTTCTTGTCATTTTAGGCATTGGATCAAGATAGAACTGCACTACAGAAAGTAAAGAAATCTGTGAAAGCAATATATAATTCGGGGCAAGGTAAGGCATTGTTTCCCGTTTTACATGATTATGTAACATTTGACATTGCTCTTGGAAAAACATCTTGCAGCGTAAGAGACGCTGTTGTTACTGCTGTTGGGGTTAAACATGTAAACACTTTTTTTCATTGCTGGTTTTACATCAAATTACTGTGTTCTTTGGTTCTTTCACCTGCGTAGTCTTTGCTAAAGGCTTCTTGAAGAATTCTCCTTCTGCCAAGAAATTTCAAGCAGCTACATTGGTCTAGAGCAGGTCTAGAGCAGTGTCCTAAGGTACTATCCTAGACTGAGTTTATGGAGTGCACTTCCAGGTGAAATAAGGAGGATATCTTGCTAAAACCTTTTAGTAAAAAAAAAGTCTATGCTTACTCAATTCTAGTAATACGTATAATAAAACCTTCCTGTCTCTATTGGTAGCTAAAACAGTGGAAGTTTGTTTTACTCATTTGCATACTGATGTCTTAAGGCTATAGTAACAACTTTGATGAGAAGATAAGCAGCTGAAGGATGAACTGATGATTATTTTGAGTTCACTAACAAGTGACAATCAAACATAAACAAAAATACAGATTGTTTTTTGAAGTATATGAAGCTTTTATCTCTGTTCCTTTTAAAAAAAAAAAAAAAAAAAAAGCCAAAATTGTGCCAAGGGAGCTGTAGAGATTTGGATAACCTGTTATACAGCTGTAAATACCAGGTTTTAGAAAATTCCTGTTGCCCAGCAGAAATAATCAGTTTAGCAAGGATTTCCCTGTGCAAAGCCACTTCTTAGAGGCCTTAGTTTAAAAACAAGACTGTGTTGCTTTGGTAGAGTGTTTGTTGCCCTCCAGCTTAGGGATGTGAGGGATTTATAGTGGGATGTAGATTCTTAATTTGTCTGCCAGTCGCTAACATTGTTGCTCTATGCTCACCCATAACTTCAGTTAATGATTTTTTTCCCTGGCGCAGCAAGATATGAAGTGAGAATAGTATTTGTTTATAACACATATTTACTTTTATCTTTTCAGAAGTACTCAGATGTCATAGGCAGCTCTTCCTATTTGATAGATTCATAGAATACAAGGGTGTGGGTTTTTTTCATGTTTTGAAGTAGGTGAAATCTACAGAATCACAAATCATCTCATTTGATTTGGATTTTGTTATAAAACTTTATTTTAAATGCTTATAAGTCGCTCATTCTGTATTATGAACTTGTCAAATTGTATAAAAGTCATAGAATGTTGGTCAGTAGCTTTACTTTGGCTGTTGTGATACTTAAAAGGGACCACAGATAATTAAGCAGCTGTTTTTTTTTAACAAGTGTGGTTTCAAAAGAGATAGGTACTAATTCTTCTGGGTGAAGAATGCTCCATACCTTATACTCTAGCTCCCTCTTCAGAAAGATTTTGTAATAGCCTACACTGTTCTTTTGAAGAGGTGTGCAGGCAGCAATCCGTGCAGTAATCGATATCTTAGATTTAGTAGGAAGAAAAATGAAACCCTCCAAATTTTGAATAAATGAATTTGGAATTTTGTTTAATAAACTTGGTCATGATACATTGAATTTGTAGATAGGATCTTGTCTTACATGACTGGTGCCTGAATTGAATGGAGAATCTGTTTTGACTAATTTTCCCATAGTATTTTGATCTGAATTCTAACCGCATTAGGTTGCATAATTGGTTTTGCTATAGATTTGTAATATTTGTTTTATTACTCCACTGATGTAACTTTCAGATTAAAAAAAAGAAAAAAGAAAAAAGAAAAAGAAAAAAAAATTGATTATGTTTCTTCACTGTTTAAAGTCATGAAATCCATTCATGACCAGAAGTACTGGAATGGAACCAGCAGTGCACCTGGTCTGCTACAACTATAAATAGAAGAGATTTCAAGGGAAAGAACAGTGCAATGATGGAATAATTTTTATTATTTTATTTATCTTGTGGTTATATGAAGTTTCAGAGTTGTCAAAGCCAGGAATGACGCTCTGGTGTACAATATTTAAACTTTTCAGATTATTTTTTCCTAAGGAAAATACATAAGTGTAAATGTTTAGCATGCAAAGTCCGATATCAATCTAGTTACATGCCCCCTTGCTCCTTTTCAGAGTTGTCTCATACATCCTTTTCAGATCTCAAGTCCTCTGAGAAGTGAGCCAGGCCTGTGCATGTCTCATTTGGCTGTTTTGGTGTCAGACTGGGGACTCTGCATATTCAGCCACAGTATCTCAGTCTGCGCTCAACAGCCCTAGTCTGTATTTGTTTGTTATTACAGAAACTGTCACATGCACTCAGTCATCCTCCTTGTCTTTTTCCAAAATGGCATCATAGCCTTTCCTTTTTACAGAGGAACTACAGGGGCATGAACTACACACTATGTATCACACTATGAGCACGCTGTGATGTTTTGTGCTGCTCTGTTACATCCTCTTTCTTATCATTTCTAATGTTCACCTTTGTTTTGCTTGGTTACTGACTGTTGAGGTGATATAACACCAGGACTTAATTTTCTGTTTAACATACTTGTGTGCTGTGTTTCCTCATGCACAGCTTCACCTGTTGTTCAACGCATCAGAATGTAGAGTTCTATGACTCACCTCATCTGATTTACTGAGTATTCATGTCAGTTCATAAGGTGAACTGTAAATCTTTCTCTACTGGGCCTAAATAAAGGGTATACCCCAAACTCCGGTGTGAGTATTTTTGTTGTAGATATCTCTCATTTGGATTCTACTTTTGTTTCTGCTGCCCTGAATAAGCTTAGCAGTGCTGTATGTTGAAAGTACAGCAGTTTCACTGTGAAGCTTATTTCCTCATTCATTAAATGCTGATAAGCTATGTCAGCCTCATCATGAAGTGCTTCATTGGTGAACTCCTTTTAAGAAAAGTAACTGCATTGCTTCCTTTCCCCCTACCTCATCTATCTGAGTGGTTGGTCTTGAATGTGAGGCTCATACCTGCTACCCAGTTTGCTTTGTTCCTGTTGGGGTTTTGGTGAAAGATGCACTTTTTCAGATTCAGCACAGCTTGATTTATCTTGATTTCCAGTTTTTTGTTCCCCACCTGTTGAGTCTGTGGGAGAAAAAGAGTTTTTGAAGTAGAACTCCCTGACGTGAAACCTGTTTCCTGTTTAGCATTTTGTATTTATCCATGTTATCAACCAAGTCTCTTCTGCACTGTGGTTCCTACAAATCTGCCTGAGGAGGAATATGTCAGCACTGCTGCTCTGGTGATGTATACTTGAATTCTCAGTCTCTCTCTGGAGCTCTTGTTAAAAACAGTGTCTTGTTTTCTGTCTTGTGTTGAGGCTGTCATAAATGAGACTTGACAATCTGTAGTTTGCTTTTCTGTTACTTGTTGCTCTTTCTTTCTTTTTTTTCCCAGCTCTTATGAATTTGGCTCTTAGCACCTTTACATCTTCTGAAGCAGTGTTGAAAGAAATCCCTTACATGAGATCTTCTTTAAATGTGTTAGTGATGAACACAGATGTGAAGGTCATTTACTTTTCTGATTTAGTTTGTGTTCTCCCATAATGTCAGATCTAGGGAACCCATGACTCACTCAGATGCACATTGTTCTCAATGACTGTGAAAGAGACTTTTATTACTTTTGTCTCCAACGAGGTCATTCCAGAAGCAAAGAAAAGAATGTGATGGTCCAAGATTTTCTTTTCCATTTCTTTCTTTTCAGCTTTTTTGAGGGATGGAATGAGAAAGCATTCTTTATTCCAAATGTTGTCTTTTGCCGTTCTCTTTAACATTGCCAGCTTTCTTATTCTTTTGTGTCTTTTTCATGTGTATATTTTTCCATTCATAAATGCGGCTTGGCTCTGACCTACTTTTTTACTTTTTATTTCCCCCCCCTTGACTGCTCAGAGAGCAAATCACTTCTATCAGTACAGCTTAAGAACAGTGTCAAGTTAACCAAGATTGTGAACTCTGATTCTTCTTTTTCAGACTCAATCAGACGTAGTTGTCAGTAAGTCAATGTCAACAAGGACTTGCTGTGTTTGTGTGTTTTCCTTCTGTAAGTTATTTAACTCCTTTTTCTGTTCTTCAGTATTTGCAGGTTTACAGGTCAGAACAAAACTGTTTAAGACGAGGGAAAGTTAAGGCTTTAATTGTTATGGAGCCCCTGTCCTGTTGTGGTGGGAGCAGAACCTGATGTCTGTTTTCTTGGTACCTCTCTGGGAGATGCTGAAGTAGGAGGATGTTGGGGAAGCTGATATATCTCCACTACAATGCTGAGCTTTCTTCATGATGATGAGAAGACGTGAACCAGTTCTGGAAGGAAAATATCATTAGTGTGTGCTGCTGTCAGTGTTAGTGTCTTTCCAGGGTTATAAAAGTCCTTCCCACAGTACTTGTATCTAAGGAAGTGAGCATGAAGTTGTGCACATTACAGTTTTCTTTATCCAAAGGAAATTCTGTTAGGACACTGGGAACTCACTTCTGCATTTGTGTGAGGCACCTATGGGGAGCTCAAGACATACTTGTTGCTGAAAGCATGCTGGATTTTTCTATGTTCCATTTTAGATTAAGTCTCAATGAAGATTTCATTTTCCATCTGCATCTTTAAGGTCACGTAGCAAGCTGCAGTGCCTCTTCATAACTTGAAAATATTTCTGCTCCTTTTACAGGGCTTATGTTGATACTTATGTAAAAATTGAAAATATTTCATTGTTACGTGCTGCTTGAATGTTTTTTTTATATGAGTTTGCTGATTATGAAGCAGAAGGAATACATCTGTCACAAGTTTCATGCAAAGGTTAGCAATCTGTGATATGGGATTCCATTTGGTTTTCCAGAGAACTTAATCATAGAATCCACAGAGTTGTAAAGGGTCGTCTAGTCCACCTTCCCTGCAATGAACAGGGACAGCTTGATCAAGTTGCTCAGGGTCCTATGGATTGTTCCAGGACAACGGTCTACTTCCTTTTTCTGACTGGGAATAACATTTCCCTTTCTACAGATAAAGAAAATAGTCTTGAGCTTGTTCTTTGTTCTCTTTCAATAATTATTCTTGGATGTCTGTGCCTTATGAAACAATGCGGTGCTTAAAATCCAGCTGCTGGGAAATATAGTGGAGTTAACAGTGCTGCACTGTGACCAGAACAGGGGCTTCATGATCTAACAGGTTTCTTTCTTTGTTGTGTTATCCTTGCCCTTCCCTGAGAAGAGTAGGGAACACTTCAGCTTTATGATCTCAGAACTATGTAAGCCAAAGCTCCTTCTTAGCTCAAGTCTTCTGTATACATTTATACAGCAGCTATTGCATTGAAACATAATGTCTGTTTTGCAGCTTCCATGGTTTTAATGCTAAGCTATTTGATTACAACCATATGCTTTTGAAACAGTTTTATTCTTATAAAAAACATACTGTTCAAGCTACAATTCCATCTTGATATGTGATTAAATATTTGGCCTTTTGAAAACCTCAGTGTCAGTGTCTGGTGTTAGAATGTTACTCTGTCACCTGCGGGGAGGGTGAACTGGGCAGTTCTGTTGTTTGGTGGTGGTGCTGTTTGTTGTTTATTCTTCCAGTAGGAGATTCATTTTTCTGTTTCTGGTAGTTCCTTAGTGGTCTATTTGGGGTACCTGTTACACTTCTGAAGTGTTCTTTATCTCTTAACCAGATCTTAGTTAATGTTCATGTAGATCCATGTATTGTGGAACATTATCTGCAAACCTGATTTGAAGCTTAGGCTCTTAATTTTGTTTTTCTTCTTTTCAGTTTGAATTAAAAGTAAAAACAAACAAATGCTCTCTGGCAATGCAGCAGCTTGAAGAAAATACAGTTTTGCAGGACTTCTGGGGAAAAACACAGTACCTGTTGGGAACTGAGTTCTATATAAAACATTTTTAATTGCTTTCATGTAGTTTATGAATAGTTCTTATAAATATATGTCTATTCTTTCACTGCAAAGAATATGCAGTTGTTGGAATGGCTCTGTGTTTGTGGCTTATGAAACAAAACGTAGACTGGGAATCCTGTTGAAGTAAAATGTTTATGTTACTGATAGCAAAATATTCCATAGAGGTGTGATAAAATCAGTCTCAAATAGCTGAAGTGGTAGATTGTCAGTTTAAGGACACTGAAATGCAAGCAAGAAAAAAATATATATGAAGAGATGCCAAAAAGGAAGGTAAAAGACGCAGCAAAAGTATTTCCAGCACAGTGATCTGTAATTCAGTTTTCTTCATCCTTGAGTTAAGAATTTTGCTTGTTTATATTGGCTTCAATTTCATCTTCTTGGTTCTGACATCTCTCACTGTCCTATTGGCTGTGTATTAAAATGAGTGTTTGGCTGTATGCTAGCAGGCATTCTATTCTATGGGGATAACTCAGTTTTACAAACAGGTGAAGAGGGAATATTTTCATGTATGAAATATTTCTTCTTGAAAACTTGCAGTCTGATTCACGTCATTTTTGCTTAGTTGTATCTGATGCCATTACCTTCTTGTTCTGTTGAAGTACCCCTACTACAAGCAATAATGCTTACATTGAAGTAGGTACAAGTATAAATTCCTGTGTTACTTACACAGCACAAAATGCTGTTTGATCTTTCATCAATCCTACTACTTTATTAATGTTTACAGATCTTTTTAGTACAGTTACTCCCAAGCAGTTTAAGTGGCTGCTTTGCTTGTCTATTTGTTAAATAATTTTAAATATTAAAATTATTTTAATTAGCTTTTAGTAAATGCATTACACTGTGGCTTTTCTGTAAGTAATCCTGTCTGTTTTGTTAATATATCACAGTATATCGCAATTGTGTAAAGTAATAAACTTCAAGAAAGAAGCTTACTGACTCTTATTTTTTTTTTCCTTCGCAGATCATGTTCAAAATGAAGAAAACTATGCACAAGTGCTGGACAAATTTGGAAGTAATTTTTTAAGTCGGGATAATCCAGATCTTGGCACAGCTTTCGTAAAGTTTTCTACGCTTACTAAAGAGTTATCAACGCTGCTGAAGAACCTGGTGAGGAGTTTCACTTTTTCGCAGTTGAATTTTTCCCAAATAAATCACAAAACCTTCCTGCACATTGTATTTCACATTCCTTATGACTGATGATAATTTTAGGGTTGCTTAATGCTTTTTTTCAGGATCTGACGTAACACCATTTCAGAGACTGTCTGTAAAACGGGTGTCATTCCAAGTTTGCTGTGTTTCCTTTTAATTGGTTGTTGAGAAGACAAAGATGAAAATGTTGAGATGGCAACTGAGATCTAATTCTGAAGCGATTGAAGGTGTTCTACAGAACTTAGTTCTGAGTCATTCCCTGACTTGAAATCTTTCCTGTTGTTCCCTTGTACTTCAAAAGGAGAAGCTTTCACCTTTTAGAGAAAACTTAATGATGTGGGGATAATGCTTAAATGATGTTAGTAGTCCAGTTTCCCTGTGATTTGCAGGATATCTATTGCTTAACTAGTAGGCTTATGAAGATGTTTTAAATCTTTTCCTTTTCTAAATTTTTCTATTTTTTTATAAAAAGGAAGGGTTTTTTTCTTATCTGAAGGTAATCTCAAGCCTTTTACTTGAGATGAGAGCAGCAAGGAGGTCTTTGAACACTGACACTAATGAAGCCACATTTCTGATAAATACAAGCTATTACATTCAGAAAGGGAAAGAATCAGTTCTATATTTTTCTTAGCTTGGTTTCTCTCCAGGCTTATTGGTATGTAAGGTATAAGCAATATTACAGCCTTTTTTTTAGCTGTAAAACTTCTGGGATCTTTCTTGGCATCACTGAAAGTGTTCCTGTCAGGTTGCACAGGGTTTTCAGCTACTTAAACTAGTGGAACTTGTCCCTGCCTATGTCAGCTGAAAATAGATTGTTAAAGGTCCCTTCCAACTAAAATGATTCTATGATGTCTATGAATAACTCTTCAGTTGGTGAGGATCAGCTGCCATGGCTGTATGTACTACAACAGAAGAACTTCTCAGGAATACTGAACCACTGCTATGTAATCAACAGCATGTTTTATCACAAATCTGATACATAGCACCCCAAGAACTGCTATGAATAAAACTATCCCACTACAGGCAGGCACAAATAAGCTGATGTTATTGTGACAAACAGGCAGATAGTTCATTGTGCATGTTTTAATCTAGTTTATTTCTTCAGGATTCTATATCTTCACAAATTAACTCCCATGTTATTTTCTATTCTTCCATTATTCCTTGGATGAGAGACCTTCAGCTGCTGTAAAGTAGAATTACATGAAAGCCAATCCCTCCCTCAGTCCATGCAACATTTCATAACTGCTTCTGCTAAAGATACCTGAGGGCTCCCAGCACAATGCTTGTGCTTATTTCTGCTTTGAGTCTTGTCGTCTTCACCTGTAATACATTGAAACTGAAGTTAAGGTCCAGTGAAAAAACTGCTGAGAGTGCACACTTCAGTGGGCTGTTGTGACCTGTTTATCTTCCTTCTGAGATCATTGAAACATATTCTGTTTGGAGTTGCAAGGGACACACAAGAATCATCAGGTCCAACTCCTGGCTCAACACAGCACCACTCAAGATTCAAACCCTATATCTGAGTTGTCCAAACTAACACTCCATGAGCTGTGGCAGCTTGGGGCTGTAACCACTGCCTGGAGAGCCTGTTCCATGCCCACTGCTCTCTGGTGCATAACCTCTCGTAACATCCAACCTGATCTACCCTGATGTGACTCTGTGCCATTCTCTCTGATCCTGTTGCTGTCACCAAAGAGCCTTCCCATCTGCTCCCCTCATGGGAAAGCTGTAGAATTAGCAAGGAGCTGAAGAGTATCTTTGGAAGAAGTGAATGGAGTGGTGGAATAGGAGATGAACACTTTTCTTGTGGGTGCTATACTACTGCAATGTTAATAGACATCTCCTTCCTGTTATCCTGATTTTTTGGTGTTTATAGACACGCCTGCATATGTTCAAATAGGAACACAGTGGCGGTTTTTTCTGCCCTCTTTGGCACAGGAAAATATGAACATTCCTTATAGATATGTAATCAACTTGGCAGGGGATTAATGGGGTGAAATTTAAACTACTAAGAGTTAAAATAGATTAGATGCCAAGCTTCCACACCGGGTGAGAAGAACAGATTTCTCTAGTAGTTAGGAACAGTAATGGGGCTGATGACTCATTGCAACTTCTGCTCATAGGTGAGTCAACATGTACCTTGCATTTTGCCTGACTGTAGCATAGCGGGTCCTTGCTTCACGTTCAGAAACCTATAGGAAACATTTATTCATAAAAATCTCAGTAATTATGCAGCATTCAACTATGTGGTTAGAAGAGGCGGAAGGTTACCCTGATGTGTTTTCAGAACTTTCCTTATATGCTACTTTTAAAAGTAAATGTTTATATTGCCCTATATATTTAGAGGGTAATGGTAATACTTTCCTATCTAATTCATGTGAAAGTATGTTAATACTTCCCAGACTTGAATTTACCATTAATTTGGAAAATCTAAGATGGTTACAACCTCATTAGTGAAGTTATAAGACATATTGGCAATGCTTTGATAAAATCAGAATGAATATTTTAAGTGCTAACAGTATCGTAATTTTTCTTTTTCAGCTCCAGGGCTTAAGCCACAATGTTATTTTCACCCTGGATTCTCTCCTAAAAGGAGACCTAAAAGGTGTTAAAGGGGTAAGTGTTAAAATGAACATTAATGGAAATGCTTTTCAACTTTCTAATGGCTTTTCCATTTACCGTGAGACATTTTCTACTGTTGGCATCCACTGTTATCTATATAAATAGTCTGAAGAAAAACCTCACAATTCTAGTGACTGTCTTTTCAAATGCTACTGTAGAACTCCATTCAAAATCCTCGTCTTAAGATGCACAGGAAAGCGATATTTCATAAAATTCAAAAATAGGGTTCTTTTTTTTTTCCTAACATCTATTTAAAAAAAATTAGTTAAAAGAAAAATTATTTTGTTGCTACTTATGATATTATCTTACCTTTAAAATTTTTAAAAATGCTTTAAGGACCTTTTTTTGTTTGTTTGTTTCTGAAGGACCTCAAAAAGCCTTTTGACAAAGCGTGGAAGGATTATGAAACCAAATTGTAAGTGTTTCTCTCACTTCATCTCTCTTTACCTCCCCTGTTCCTCCTGGCTCCTAGCTACGTACTTTACCTGTGGTTATAAAAATAAATATGTGAAAGGCAGCTTGGTTTTTTGGTTGTTTGTTTTCTAATTTTGTTTCATGATCTCTCTTTAGTACTAGGAAATAAAATGTGAAATGCTGAGTGCTCAATGCTTGTTTCATGTAAGGAAGGTTTTTAATGCATAGTGAATTTTGTAGAATGAATTGTGGGGATTTCAGATGGCATTTAGGCAAACTTATGGCCATATGCATAAGAGGAAAAATATCTGTGGATTTTAAAACTATTTTCTTAATGTGACACCTATTCAGGCCTTAGGCTTATTCAGACCAAGAAAGAGTGATACGTGACAATTGTGCTTTCTCAGGTTCATCAAACTGTAAAATGGCTTGAGTTGAAAGTTCTGAGCAGGGTTGCCGACCACTAAGTTAGGCACTTGGGCCCTGGGCAACCTGACCATCCAACATGGGTTTGGATTGCCTCATCCCTGGAAACATTCACTTTTCTGGGCAACCTGTTCTAGCACCTTACCATTCCCTGAGTAAAAAACTTTCCCTTCAGCATCTAATGTAAATCTCTCCTCCTTTAGTTTGAAACCCTTCGGTATTTACCTATCACTGAATTCCCATGTTATAAATTCCTTTTAAGTACTGGTAGGCTGTAATGAAGTCTTACTGGAGCCTTCTCCAAGCTTAACAAGCCCAACTCCTTCACAGAAGAGGGGCTCCAGCCCTCTGATGTTGTTCATGGTCCTCCTCTGGATCTGCTTCAACATCTCTGAATCTTTCTTATGCTGGGAGCCCCAGGTCTGAGCACTGTACTCCAGATGCGGCCTCATAAGGACTGAACAGAGGGGGACAATCGCCTCCCTGTACCTGCTGGCCACCCCTTTTTTTAATGCAACCTAGGATACTGTTGGCCTTTCATGCTGCGAGTGCTCACTACTGGTTCATGTACAACTTTTCATCCACCAGGCCCCTTGTGTCCCTTGCAGGGCTGCTGTCAAGGAGCTCTCCCAGTCTGTACACACCTACATTTGCCTTGACTAAAGTACAGCTCCTTGTAGTTGATCTTGTTGAACTTCATCAGGATTTGTATCTTGGAAACACTGCTAGAGAGGAAGAATACATTGTTTGGGTTTCTCTACTTTGTTTTGAGATACAGAGCAGTAGTAGAGAAACTGCTCTGAAATCTAAGTAAGGAAAGCGACACTATAACACTATGATTAGGACATTGCAGGATGTTCTCTTAGTTCCTTATTTATATTTCACTGTTTTGTACTTACTTTCAGCATTGAATTTCTCTTACAATGTAATGATTGGAAATCGCGCCATTTAATACATGTGGTAAAATTCATATGTTGCCTTCTTACTTTTCTTATGATTCCTGTTTCCTAAAGTAGGAGTTACTTAGTTGAGATATTTTGTCATTTTCTAGTCAAGTCTGTAGTTTCTTACATGTATGACTTATGCTGCAGTATATAGAGATGACAGCTATGGAGAGCTTGATGTTGAAAAAACAGATTCCTCTGACTCCTCACACAGCATACGATCTAGAGCAACATAATTGAAAGGAGGAAAGGCAACTTTATAACTGTTACTACCAGACACTTTTTTTAGGAGGGGGAAAAAAAAAAAAGATTTGATATCATAGAGGAACTCATCTTCTTTAATACTCTCTCTTTTTTTCTTAAATAATAATTAAAAAACAAACAAACAAACCTATATCACATGATAGAAGAAATTCTTTAAAATCTGTTCTAACTCGTTTCAGTACAAAAATTGAGAAGGAAAAAAGAGAACATGCAAAACAGCATGGGATGATAAGGACTGAAATTACAGGAGCTGAGATAGCAGAAGAAATGGAGAAGGAAAGGCGACTCTTTCAGCTGCAGATGTGTGAAGTAAGGCAGAAGTTTCATCTTTTAATTTTGACAGCAGGACACAAAGTGCTTAAATAGTGATAAAATGCACCTTATTGTTTGGGGAAAGGAGATGGGAAATTATTTCCATGTAACATAGTACAGCAACACAGGGATAATTTTTTAGCGACTGGGCTTCCATTTTGTTTTATTCTTTTCCTTTATTATAGTAAGGTTTGTGGGTTGAGAATTAACCTTAGAGAGACCTTTTATTTTTCAGGAAGTGTTTTTAATGTCTTTTTTTCCCCACTTATTTTTTGAAGTTTTAAAATTCCAGATAACCTGACAAGTGATGGTGGTGATTAGTTTTGTAGAACTAATTTTTGTGTTAATAGTTATTCTTATTTCAGTTTTAGTGGCAATTGCTTTTAGTTGCATCCTACTTGTAATACCATTTAAAAGGGGGTGGGGTGGGGGCGGCCTTCATATAGATGTAAAAATTGAAACCTTTTCCTGAATCTCATTTGGAGTGGTTTTGAATTTTTCAGGAATGTCCATATAAGCTGCTACCATAAACTGCTACTTAATTCATACTGTGCTTAACTATGTTGGACTTGTGTCTTGTGAGTCAACACAAGTTAAACAGTGATAATTAATTCATTAAACAAATGATATTGTGTTGTTTCACAACAGTTGAATGCTGTAATGTATGATAATCTGCATGTTTTTTCACTATCTGTGCAGTATCTCATTAAGGTTAATGAAATCAAGACAAAAAAAGGTGTGGACCTTCTGCAGAATCTTATTAAATATTATCATGCACAGTGCAAGTAAGTGCGGTACTTTTAAGCTTTATTTATAGTATTTCATTTACGCAAGTGTTTTTTTTCTCATTGCTTTGAATTTGTTCTGATCACATCAGGAGTATTTATCATTAGTGTAATTGTTAGAATCATAAAATCATTTGAGTTGTAAGGGACCTTTTTAAGGTTACCTGGTCCAGCTCCTGTAGACATCTATAGCTACACCAAGTTGCTCAGTCTTTCAGTACAGAGCATGAAAAGAAGTTGAGGCAGGGAGAGAAGAGGGGAGCAATGAAGAGAGAGGCCAAGGAAAAGTGCTGCGTGTTGCATACAAAGTTAATTTGAGTTCCTGAGACTTCAACACGGACCAGAGACCCAGCAACATCTGTTCACATTCTTTGTTGTGCACATTGCGTTGTGCCTAGGTAGAACCTCTGGAAATTGATCGGTTCCACCTGAAGGTGGCAGAGCTTTTTAGCCTTTCATTTGATTTTACAGCATCTAAGAGGACATAAAGATTAAATGAGATGGATGCTTCCCACACACCTTGATTCCCCCTGGGTTGTGGCACTCACCCCTCTCTCTTCAGTGTTACTGTTTCTAAAGGAAATAATGTAGTGTGTTGCTGCAGGTTTTTTCTGTAAATACATTTGCATAACTTAGAGAAAGGCTTTAGATTTTGAATCAGCTTGCGCTTAATCATCAGGTAGCAAAATGAGTGTTAAAGCTATTTCCTTGTTACCTACTTGAGTGGGTAAAAAGGGGAGGATTAGGCTGGATGTCAGGAAAAGGTTCTTCAACAGAGGGCGGTGGGCATAGAACGGGCTTCCCAGAGCTGCCAGAGTTCAAGGAGAGTGTGGATGCAGGGTCTGATTTTTGGGTGATCCTATGTGAAGCCTGTGTGGAATGAATGACCCTTGTGGGTCCCTTGTGGGATATTCTATGACTCTATGATTCTTGAGGCATAGACATAGAAGATAACTTTAGAATTAGTTTATTCCATTAAATAGTCTGATGTAAATTTAAAAGTCATTGTGAAAGCCAGTGATTTCTTTGAAATTCCTCGAGGTGAAACCATTAAGTTATGACCTTGTCATTAATTGTCAAGGCAAACATGGGCATTTCACCTGAGGTATTTTAAATACAGTAAATAGACTTCAGATAGGGAAACGTACACTAACAGTAATTTAGAATACATAAGCCAAAATATATCGTCTCTAATTTGCTATCCCTTCAAGTTACAATGGAGTAACTCCATTTCAGTAAGGCATAGTACTTAGAAAACTACTGGGAAGGGTTTTCAAACAAACAAAACCAAAAAAATGCAACCTGGGCTATTGGGAGGTGTCCCTGCCTATAACATGGGGGTTGGAATGAGGTGATCTTAAAAGTCCCTTTCAACCCAAACCACTCCATGAAATTTTCAGAGGCAAATATCAGATTCCTTCGTATTTGTAGTTTAAAGCAAGTACTTGAGGCAAGAAGTCAGAATTCTGTTTATCCACAATAGCATGTATGCCTTGTAATGGACTTCTAGGTAGTGATTTCTGCAGTGCTGTTAATTTGAATGTGTGGTATTTATAACATTTTTACAAGGCTAATGGTTAAACTTTGACTATTATTAACTGTCGAGACTTGCATGTATTCTGGGTGTTGTCACTTCATATACTAACGTATGAAATTCTTGTTTAGCTCATTATATTTTTATATGGTGAAACTGAAGTCTGCAAGGTAAATGAAATGTTTCTGGACTCAGTGTGAAGTGTATCAGTGTTAGAAGAATGTGGACTTGAACCATCTGATGATAGTTAGACTGATAGTAAAACTGTTTGAGCTGAGTCAGATAGGTTTGTTTTGCTCTGAACATGGCAAGAGCTGTATACCTTTTATTGTCCTTAGGGAGGGTGGAGTGAAGGAAAGCCAGCCTACTTTGTTATGAATTATTTGTATTCCTGATGAATCACAGGTATTTTTCATTGCAGTTTCTTCCAAGATGGCTTGAAAACAGCTGATAAACTTAAACAATATATTGAAAAGTTGGCTGCTGATTTATATAATGTAAGTCTGCTTGTAAATATTTTAATGCCTAAAAATAGATTTTTTTTTTTGTTTATCTAGATAATGAATATAAATATATTTTTAAACTACATTTTCAAAGAATACACTTTGTATGCAGTTAAAATGAAGAAACACATCTTGTCTCTCTTTTACACCTTGGATTCTGTTGTTACAGTTGTAAGGTAGAGAACCTGTCAATCTACTACTGCTTTAATGTTGCACTGAAATACGTGTAGCTTAAAAGGGGAGATATTAAGTTCTATTCCATTACTAGTCCCAGTTTTTGCTGCTGTTTGCACTTTATTTGGTAACAAACTGCTTGGTAGCATCGCAGTTTGAGCTAATTGACTTGCTTGTGGTGCTAATGGGAGGCATGTAATAATGTAGAATCAAATTTCATTTGTCACCCAAATGCTTTTGTATTCTATAATCAGAA